>NW_011495015.1:4880683-4883519 GCF_000754665.1 Bison bison bison | reverse complement strand
TGCTCCTATCTTCTTTGTGTTCTCATCCTTGGCTGTGCTGCAGAATGCTTATTTCCCAGAGGGCAGCTTTCACATGTGGCTGGTGCCCTGGTTTTTGCAGCTGCTGCCCGAGGGTGGGTTGGGGGCGGGGGTGGCGGGGGAGATGTAATCCCCCTTGGTTACCTGGCTCAGGTGGCCACGGGGGCCTTGTGTTCCTGTGTCCCTTGTGACAGTAACAATCAGAGACAGTTCTTGGCAGGCTCCCAGCCCCAGGGCACCACAAAGACAGCTGACGGAAATGCTCCCAGGCTTTCTGTGAAAGAGGCCTATTTGCTTGTCCTGGAGCTTAAGCTCAAGGGCAGGTATCTCGTGTGGCCCACATCTCCCAGGAGGCCCAGGCCAGTGGGCATCGGCTTAGCTCTCTCTCACTGCCTTGCTTCAGCTTGTCAGCATCCCTTGGAAATGAGCTTGTACATGAATCTAGTGCCCTGGATTTCATGGTTGATGCCCAGGGAGGTCCCTTCCTTGCCTGGTTCTGGTGGCCAGCAAGGCTTGCATGCCAGTGTCCCACGGGATTGTGACAAATGGGGACAAAGTTTCTAGCCAGCTACCACGCAGGGCACAGCACAGACAGCAGACTGAACACACCCCCAGTCTCTCTGAGAAAGAGAAAGGCTCACCCTGGAGCTCCAGGCTGAGGGGCAGGCTTCAGGTTCTCACACACCTAGGGGTGCACAGAGATGCAATCCACGGATGGAGACCAGTGGGGGCCACCTCTGCACTCTCCCTCTGCCTCACTTCTGGAAAGGAGCTTGTACACTCACCTGGCACTGATTTTTGTGATTGCTGCCAAGGCGACACCTCTGGATCGCCTGGCTCTGGTGGCCAGGGGACTTCTGCTACAGTCCCGTGGGGCTGTGGGCTTCCCTGCTTGCTCAGATGGTAAGTCTATCTGCAATGCAGGAGACCCAGCTTTGAACCCTGGGTTGGGAAGATCCCCTGGAGAAGGTAACGGCAATCCACAACAGTATTCTTGCCTGGAGAATTCCATGGGCAGACAAGCCTGGTGGGCTACAGTCCATGAGGTCACTAAGAGTCAGACACAACTGAGCGACTAACACTGTAAAGGCTGCTGCCTGAGGAATCGGCTTCCCGTCAGCCCAAATCTAAGTGCTAAGATTCTCCACTTTGGACCTTGACAGGTATTGGCACACCCTCAACTACTGGGAGCCACTAAAACAGTCACTTAGACAATCACAAAAGTTTAAGAGACAATCAAGAGCAAGGGCAGAGTTAACGCTCATTTCCTACACAAGGCCACTTCTTCAAGACTGGGAGAGGGGGCTACTTTGTTTAATGCTTAGAAACAAACACAGAGAGTCAAGTAAAATGGAGACACAGAGGAATAGCCAAAAGAAAAAAGAGGAAGAGTAATCACTTTCAAATCAATTTATGAGGCCTACGTTACCCTGATACCGAAACCAGAGAAGAACACCACAAGAAAATAATAGGCCCATATGCATGATGCGGAGAAGACAATGGCACCCCACTCCAGTACTATGGCCTGGAGAATCCCATGAACAGGAGAGCCTGGTAGGCTCCAGTCCATGGGGTCGCTAAGAGTCGGATACGACTGAGCGACTTCACTTTCACTTTTCACTTTCATGCACTGGAGAAGGAAATGGCAACCCACTCCAGTGTTCTTGCCTGGAGAATCCCAGGGACAGAGGAGCCTGGTGGGCTGCCGTCTATGGAGTCGCACAGAGTCAGACACGACTGACGTGACATAGCAGTAGCATGTGCACGATGAACAAGATGTGAAAGTCCTTGACAAAATACTAGCCAATGAAATTCAACAATATCTTAAAAGGATCATATGCTGTGACCATGTGGGATTTATTTCAGGGATACAAGGATGGTTCTACATTCACAATAATCAATGTAATATATCATATTAACCAAAAAAAGACAAAAATTATGTGATCATATCAATAAATGCAGAAAAAGCATACAATAAAATTCAATACCCATCTTATAATAAAACTCTCAACAAAGAGGATGCAGAGAGAATGTATCTCAACCTAATAAAGGCCATACATGACAAATCCATATAATATGCTGTGTAGGACATCACAGTCAATGGTGAAAAGCTGGACGTTTTTCCTCTAAGATCGAGACAAGGATGCCCACTTTTGCCACTGTTATTCAACATAGTATTGGATATTCCAACCAGAGCAATTAAATAAGAAAAAGAAATAGGTGGTATTCACATCTGGAGAATTCCATGGACAGAGGAGCCTGGTGGGCTACAGTCTGTGGGGTCACAAAGAGTCAGACACGATACGGTTAACACTTTCACTTTTCACATATCAGAAAAGATTGTATAACTGTCACTATTTGCAGATGACATGAAATTACATATGGAAAATCCTAAAGACTCCATACACAGAAAAACTGTAGAATGCATTCAATATAGCTTTGGGTTACAAAATCACTATACAGAAATCTAATGTGTTTCTATACGCTAACCTTATGCAGTTTCCATAAATGTTATGGTCAAATTCAAATAATGCATTTCTTTGGGTCATTTTCAGCCACAAGAACCACCATTTCATTTCAGTAATCAAATGTCCAACTGACGTTAAATAACCTTATTACTTTAAACCAATTCCTCTCCTCTGGCTTCGGCGTAATTTGACCTTGAAGGCTCATTCTTAGCCTGCTCTGGTTTTCTGCACCTGCTTTCACTCCCTAGGCTGCCCCTAGCTCCCACCGTGCTGACCAGGAACTGGGAAGAGCAGAAAGGAACCGTTGGCAAAGACATTCAGAATATTGAAACATAATTTTATCTGAAAAT
>NW_011495015.1:4871692-4880583 GCF_000754665.1 Bison bison bison | reverse complement strand
GGCAAAGACACTCTGTGTGTTTACTGTACCATATCCTCTTCCTTCATATATGGGCAAACTACATTTCCCAGCTTCCTCTGCAGTTAGTTGGGCTAATAAAAGTCACTTCCAGACCAAGTCAGGAGCCTGTGTACCTGGCCCACTCATCCTAAGGTCCCTCCTGCAACAGCCTTTGCGACCACGTGTTGTAGATGATATGGCAACAAGATGCAGCAAGGCACTCAAATCCCATCCATCCCTATACAAGCACAGAAAGAGCTTTCACTGTGTTAAGCTGATGTGACTTTCAGTTAATTGACGATTGCGGCATAATCACTTCTTCTATGACTGATACCAACAGTCGGTAGCTGCAACGGTGGCAACCACGCATTGTCCTCTGGTGCGGCAATTTCCAGACATTGACTCTTCCTCACCCAGGGGCACTTTCACAAGACCCTCAGATAGCCCCACCCTCCAAGACGCAGGCAACGCCCCTCCTCTACCTGGCTGCCTTTGACTCCTCAGCCGCTGACTTTCCCCTTGGTCCCTTCAGCCCTCCAGACAGCCCTCTTGCACAGGGTTTTTAAAGGACTAGGCTGGTCATACCTGGTCCAGAGGTGCCACATACATGATGCTCCTAATACAAGCCCATCTTTCCCTCTTTCTGCTTCTCTAGCCAGCTTTCAGAACCACCTGAGTTTAGATATTTTTTAAGCCATACATCAGATCCCAGTTCTTCTGTGACCTGCAAACTACAGGAGACGCATCAGACTTTCTGGGTGACTCCCTCAAAGCCCCACACGCACACACACTTGGCTTGAAATAAGGAGAAACAATTTCCTGTTCTATAGCAAACACAGGAAATGCTACAGTTTTGTCCTGCTTTTCTCTTCTGAGAGATTCCTCCGCCAGGGTCTTGAGCCTACACTGTTTCTCCTGGAAATGGATGACCAACAGTGCTAACCAATCTCCCTCTGTCTCCTCGATCTTGAATTTGGACCTACTCTGGGGGGTAATTAACTTAGTGAAAGTAGCTCAGTCGTGTCTGACTCTTTGCGACCCCATGGACTACACAGTCCATGGGATTCTCCAGGAAAGAATACTGGAGTGGGTAGCTTTTCCCTTCTCCAGGGGATCTTCCCAACCCAGGGATTGAACCCAGGTCTCCAACTAGAGATACTTACAAATCACAACTGAACCGAGAGAAAAAATAGCCTTACATCCAATTACATCAGTTTTTTTGTTACTTCAGTTATCCAAAACCATCTGAGAGTTACTTTGCTAAAGACTCTGCTTCTTCATCAATAAAATGGAGAATAATAATAAAATGAAATCATGCATTCAATAAATGTTCTTAGTTTTATTATCACATGGAAACTAAAGAGGATTGTGTATACCAAGTGAGATAAAGCATGTAGAAATATTTTATAATATGGAAAGGACTATTTTGTGTAGGAAATATAGGAAACCTATATTATTTACACAGAAAGTATGGGAAAGAACACAAACCTACCAGCACAAGCTATGATGGTAAAAAAATTGCTGTTATATGATACGCTTAAATTGCTAAAAAAAAAACAAACACACACACACACAGAAGTTTCAAGGCAACCTATGAAAATGTGTTTTAT
This sequence comes from Bison bison bison, assembly GCF_000754665.1. NCBI lineage: Eukaryota > Metazoa > Chordata > Mammalia > Artiodactyla > Bovidae > Bison > Bison bison. The sequence goes on along the minus strand of NW_011495015.1, from coordinate 4,878,973 downwards.
GTAATCATTTAAAATTTATTTACTTATTTATTTTTGGCTGCACTGGGTCTTCATTGTGTGTCTTTCTCTAGTTGCAGTGAGTGGAGGCTACTCTTCATTGCTGTACCTGGGGTTCTCATTGCAGTGGCTTCTCTTGTTGCAGAATACAAGCCCTGTGGGCTTCCCAGTTGGTGCTAGTGGTGAAGAACCCTCCTGCCAATGCGGGGGATGCAAGAGACCTGGGTTCAGTCCCTGGGTCAGGAAGATCCCCTGGAGGAGGGCATGGCAACCCACTCCAGTATTATTGCCTGGAGATTCCCCATGGACAGAAGAGCCTGGCAGGCTGCAGTCCATAGGGAACCAAAGAATCAGACATGGCTGAAGGAGTTTAACACAAATGCATGCATATGCACAGGCTCTAGGCATGCAGGCTTCGGCAGTTACAGCACGCAGGCTCCAGAGTGCTGGCTCAGTAATTGTGGCCCAAGGGCTTAATTGTTCAGCAGCACGTGGGCTCTTCCCAGGTCAGGGATCGAACCTGTGTCCCCTGTATTAGCAGGTGAATCCTTAACCACTAGACCACCAGGGAAGTCCCTACCAAGATTTTAAGCAGCAAAAATGCCAGGAACACCAAGGCCTTCTGTGACCACTGCTCCCCTCCCTAAGAATCTCTATGCCCCAGAGAGGCCAGTAACAACTGAGCGTTCCCTGGTCCGCATTCCATAGAAATCCATATCCTCCTCTCTGGGGTAAAGATTTCTCCTAGTAGGCAAATACCACTCCTAAACTCAGGTTTTGAATAAATCAGAGTTGCGTGTAACAGAATACTGATGAAGACTCAGGCCTTTCTTGACTTTTGACTTCAAAAAGCCACAGTGTTGATTTGGTTTCTTTCTTCCAAGTGCCTGTTGTCTTCCTGAATAACTTTAGGTCAGTTCTTTATCAATCATCCAAGAAGTGAACGCAATTATTTCTGAATGAAATGTATTTTCTTTTCCAAATGTATTTTCCTTCTCAACCTCATTCAGAAATCAGAAGCTGGATGGCTCCCATTTTGATGGCAAACGGCCTGGTTCCGACAGTTTTGGCAAAAAGCAAGAACAAATAATTCTGACCTGAAGCTAATGGCTCCAGGCTTCATAGGACATTACAAATAGAAGGAAGCCAAAATCCTTGCCTAATGAAGTGTTGGGAGGTTACAGAATAAATTATTTCAAATTTATGTACTTTTTTTTCAGACACATGCATAAACCCACTAATTTTCATTATGAAATCACATTCATAAATATAGTTCAGCTTCTAGATCTATATTACAGAAATGCTGGCTCAAATATACTGAGATACGTGTATAAGATACTTCTACCCTGAGATACTCATTCAGTTTGCTTGGAACGCTCTTGGGTCAAATACTCACAGCGGTGGCCCCCTGACTTTACGCAGTTCTCTGTTCAAATGGTACTTTGCAGAGAAAACTTTCCCGAACCCCCTACCTAAAACAGATCCAACACTCCCCATTCTCTGCCACTGTGTTCAGTGGCACACACTGTGAACCTCACTGGTCTACCAGAACACTGCGCTGACCAGGGAGGTCATTTGCCCGGGTTCTACACGCATGTGTGAATGTCCACAACAGGAAAGTTCTGAGAGCCTCTTTGCCTCATGACAGTCAAGAGATGTTTCCAGGTGCTGTTTTTGAAACACAAATGGATAATTTTGCTGACAGATTCAACTTTTTAATGTTCTAAAAATAGGCTTAAAGTCATAGAAGTTACAAAGAAAGCACACCTTTATATACCTGACTTAGCTGCTAGAAGTCAATGTCAACGCCTTTACACTTATGTAACATTTTACAGTTTAGCAAAACACTTTTACACAAATCATGCCTTTATCCTCACCCAAATCCTCTGATGCCAAGCAGACAAAATCCTCATTTTACAAATAAGTGAACTAAAGCTGAGACTAATTACGTGCGCTGTTTACATTCACCCAGCTAAAATCGTACATTCAGTATAAGAATCCAGGAAACGTGATCTTTAATCCCTGACAAGTAATTAATGTCTACCTCCTGACTACATTTTTTTAAATGCAAACTTACAGAATTTTGCTTAATAAGGAAAACACTAAAGTAACAAATTTATTTGTAGGTAGTCAAATGTTTAATGAAATAATGAGTGAATAAGCAAACAAAATATTTTCAAGGAATAGCAACTATTGCTTTCAAATACACAACAACTAAACTAAAGCAGCAAAAAGAGATCTTTAGGAATCTCTCACAATAAACAGACAAGTGGTCCTTTATGATCTGTACTTGCAAATTATGTATCTATTAGGTTAGCCAAAAAGTTTGTTCTATTTTAAGTAAAAATGAAAGATAATTTTCATATTCACCAAGAACTTTATTGAACAACAAATCCACTAACCAAAGGAACATTTTGGCCAACTCAATATAAGACCTCCTTGTAAACAACTGTTTGTCAACCATGAATGGATGTACTTAGGCAAACTGATATGTAAAAAGTAATTCAGCCAAATCCTATGGGAGTAATAAAACAATTAGAATCAGGGAAGCCAGAAGCTAAAGTTTTATATCTTAGGAGTGCTTCCTCTTCAGCTTTCCTGTCTCTAAATTATTAGTATGTTTTCCCAAGTTTAACCTTTGCTTTTCTTGTAGGTACCATAAAAAAAATCCCATGAAAATTAATTGCTATCATGGGAAAAATTCTCCATGAAAATTAATTAGGATTGTAAAATTAAAGAACCAGTGCCTACATAATACTGAGCATTGTGGTGCTATTCGTACTCTTTTCCTTGATGACTTTATGGGGAAAAACCATCCTGTCCCAGTTCCTTGCTGGACCACAGACATCCCAGAAGTGCAGTATCAGCAAAGTTAAAACAGAAGAAAGTAGGGATTTCACAGCCACTGGCGGGGGCAGAGGGGGGTCGTTAATTAGGGCTTCCCAGGTGGAGCTAGTGGTAAAGAACCCACATGCCAATGCAGGAGACGCAAGAGACCAGGGTTTGATCCCTGGGTCAGAAGGATCCCCTGGAGTAGGGCAGAGCAACCCACTCCAGTCTTCTTGCCTGGAGAATCCCATGGACAGAGGAACCTGGTGGGTTACAGACCATGGGGTCACAAAGTCAGAGACAATTAAAGTGACTTAGCATGCATGTGTGCAAAAGAGCTGATTAGAGAACAACTGTGATAACAAAACATAGCTCTGATGGGCTGATCCAAAACTGGTCTCCATCTAAACTTTGCTAATTATATCTATATTGTTGACTTAAAAATAGTCTTGTTATGATGTATCTATTTTCTGCCAGGGACAGGAAAGGCTCTCTTATGCTAAGAGGCGGGAAAAAAAAATGCAAACATAAATCGTGGCATTGAATATCAAGCAAGATACAAAAAGCTTGGAGAAAAGAAAGGTCAGAATAGGTTGCAGTCCACAGGAAAGTGGACAGAATGAATGCACATATGCTAATGAAGTGGCAAGGCTGAGGGAGAAATTGTTAACAGGTGAGGAAGTGAAAGTGAAGTCGCTCAGTCGTGTCTGACTCTTTGTGATCCCATGGACTGTAGTCTACCAGGCTTCATGGGATTTTCCTGGCAAGAGTACTAGAGTGGGTTGCCATTTCCTTCTCCAGGAGATCTTCCTGACCCAGGGACGACAATGAAGATAACAGGTGAGGAGGGCCCCTCAAAGGGAAACAGGGGTGACAATGAAGATAAAGCAGAGATTTGGAAGCATGGAGCAATGGATGAAAAACTGTTGCCTGCCTTATCAGCAAACAAAGGATGCTATGGCCATTAAGCCATCAGCCACGCCCAGCGGTGCACCCTGAGGGGACTCAGGATAGAAAAGAGCAAGATACTGGCCCCAGATAGCTGAGGCGCACCCAACGGAGCAGTATCCCTGAGCCCAGACTCTTGCATCTTTCATATATACGCATGCTAAGTCCCTTCGGTCGCGTCTGACTCTGACCCTATGGACTGTAGGGTCATGGGGTTCTCCTCTGTCCATGGGGTTCTCCAGGCAACAATAGTGGAGTCGGTTGCCATTACCTCCTCCAGGGGATCTTCCCAACACATATATATGGAAAAGCCTAAATTCATTAACTTAAAAGGCCTGGTAGGGAGTAGGAGTGGGAGGGAGGCTCAAGAGGGAGGGGATATATGTATACTTAGAGCTGATTCCCGTCACAGCAGAAACTAATATAACATTGTAAAGCAACTGAGTGAGTGTTAGTCACTGAGTCATATCCAACTCTTTGTGACCCCATGGACTGTAACCTGCAAGGCTCCCCTGTCCATGGGATTCTTCAGGCAAGAATACTGGAGTGGGTTGCCATGCCCTCCTCCAGGGGATCTTCCTGACCCAGGGATCAAACCCAGGTTTCCTGCATTGCAGTCAGATTCTTTACCATCTGAGCCACCAGGTAAAGCAATTATCCTCCAATTAAAAATAAATAAAATAAAATGTCTGGTTCTGATGTTCTGACTATTTGGTTTTTGTTACAAAAACCCCTATCCACCCTGGCTCCTCCCTTACGTCTTTGGAGCCCTCCCTCAGAGTGATCTGAGAGGCCATCTTACAGGCTTAAGTCCTCAGAAAATCTGCCAAATAAAACATAATTCTCAATGTTTAGGTGGTGCATTTTTTTTCCCCAGTCAACAGAACTCAATTTCTAGAAGAATGGTTTTCCACTGACAGAAAACCAGCTTTCATCCTAATTTCAAACCTTAACATGTTTAACAGCAGTGTTTCAAACTCTTACCTACATGTACAGGCTTAAGATTAGGGGGGCTACAGCTTAACGAAATGGCAAATTCCCCCCCAGCCCACATGTCAAAATATATATACTCCATGTTGAAATACAGATGTGCCTTTATATCTGCTACCAAAGACACAGTCCTCTTGTATACAGTCCTGCTGAACCATGGGTAACACCTCAAGACGAATATCTACCCTAGGCTGTAACCAAGTCTCCCACCCAACAGATGTATGTTCTTCCATAAGAGCATCCCTGGAGTATTTGTAATGTCAGCTACAAACTGGCCCTTGCCAAGGGTGCTTGTCATCTACTTCCATAAGGATTGGATCATGTGCTGCTGCAGCTGCTGACCTTCAACACCCCCTGAAGGAGTTGAGGGTGGAGAGCAGAAAAGAGGCACTGTGCTCAGTGGGGAACCGGCAGGACAGGTCTTCAGATAGTTAGATGTCCTCAGGAGTTGATTTTATGAGCCCAGTTCTTGTCTCTCCTCCTATCTAGAAAAGCACTAAAATCCTTCATGGTGACACTATGCCTCGGGACTAGCAAAGTCTTCATGAGACTAACAGAAACCTTCTGGAAAATACGTGCTTGATTGCATGTACTCCCCCTTCACCAAAGTCACATCTATACTGACCTTCCCCCATGCCTCTGTGGAGCAGCTCTCAGAGCTATCTGAGGTGCTGTCTCCCAGGCTGCAGTTCTCATTTTGCCCCAAATAAAACTTAGCTCACAGCTCTCACATTATGCATCTTTTTAGTCCACAGCACATTCTTTAGTGCAGAAGGGGCTGAGTGGCATCTTCTGAGCTGGGACAGTACCCTTCTACAGCTATTTATCTCCAAGATAAGTACAGACACATGTCTAGGCTATCTGGGGAATTCTAATAAGACAAACATTTCTAAAGGCCACTGAAACACTGAAGTGTGCCAAGACCTTGTATATTCTCCTGAGGTTTGATTACAAAGTAAAACATTTGGGATGAGATGGTTACATCCATGCCTTAGACAAAACCATTGGTAGAAAATAAAGTAAAATACCTAAATGTCTAGGTGTTAGCATTTCTTTAACTCTTTCTCTGAATTTATATAATCTAACTGAGTCTGTGTATATGTTTTCCAGTTCTACTAAGAACTAGTATAAAAACATTCCTAAGCTTTTTTTTTCATTACACATAAGCCACTAATCCCTTTAACACTTATCCAGTTTTTTCAAATATCATTACCATATTGAATTCTTAATGCCATACTTCTAAACTACTTCCAGAGCTTTGGAATCACTCACACTGCTTCACAATGCTGCTGCTGCTGCTAAGTCGCTTCAGTCGTGTCCGACTCTATGCGACCCCATAGACGGCAGCCCACCAGGCTCCCCCGTCCCTGGGATTCTCCAGGCAAGAACACTGGAGCGGGTTGCCATTTCCTTCTCCAATGCATGAAAGTGAAAAGTGAAAGTGAAGTCGCTCAGTCGTGTCCAATTCTTCATGACCCCATGGACTGCAGCCTACCAGGCTCCTCCGTCCATGGGATTTTCTAGGCAAGAGTACTGGAGTGGGGTGCCATTGCCTTCTCCACTGCTTGACACTAATCTCCTTCAAATCATCTTTGTATTTAGCTTCAAATTGTTTCTTCCCAAAGCACCAGTGGGCTTCCCTGATGGCTCAGCAGGTAAAGAATCCGCCTGCAATGCAGGAGACACAGGGACGCAGGTTCGATCCCTGGATCAGGAAGATCCCCTGCAAGAGGAAATGGCAACCCACTTCAGGATCCTTGCCTGGAGAACCCCACAGACAGAGGAGCCTGGTAGGCTCCAGTCCATGAGGTCACAATGGGTTGGACATGACGTGGCAACTAAGCACAGCAAAGCACCAGTGCAATTTTTATTTAAGTATCTTAGTGACGGCATCATTTCTGTTCAACCAGGTAGCCAGCCACCCTGCTTGGCTGCGCATCCAAGGATTCACCTGGAACAGATAAACCCCTAGTTTTGCAGTCTCATCTATCTCCCCCTTTCCACAAAGCTCTGCTCCAGCCCATCAGAAGTACTGCCTTCCCTGAACCAGCTGTGAACTTGGCTCATTCTATGTCTTCTGTCCCTGCTCCTCCTTCAAGATCTGGTAAGTCAGAATCCATCCCTGAGCCCCCTCTCCTGGAAGCACCCAGGGGCATGGGCAGGAGTCAGAACCGGCAGTGTGCATGGACCTCAGACTCCTTCTCCCAGGGCTGCCCTGACACGCCCCTGTCCTCGGCCCACCTCCTGTAGACTCTGCTGTCTGATTTATCTCCCAGCCTTTCGCCCTTTAACCAGGTGTTCTGGTCCCTCTGACTTTCCTCCTGTCTCTGGTTTAACCTCTGTGCCTCAACTCAGTATCAAAACAATCCTGTCCTCCAGCTCCAGACTTTTGGCTGATTTTTTATTATCTCTTCCTTCCGCTCCTCCTGACTGCCTCCCAGCTACTTCAGCCTGATCCTTTCCCCCACTCCTAGGGAAGAACTACTATGAAATATCAGCCCTCCTCCAGGAACCTCT
>NW_011495015.1:4865716-4871592 GCF_000754665.1 Bison bison bison | reverse complement strand
CCTCTAGAAACCCCACCCACGGTCCAGCCTGGAAAAGGCCAGCCAGTGCCTCCTGCAGCCCCTTCCTGGCCGTGACTGCCATCTTGTGGACACAGATAGTAACTGCACTGGGGCGGGCCTCAAACACCACCTAAGGACCAAAAGACTTCTTCATGACAAACAAGGTACCTTAAATACTGCCTTTCGCACCATGCCTATACTGGGTGTTCCAGGCAAATGAAAGTTCTGTTGTTGTTGTTCCATCACTAAGTTGTGTCTGACTCTGCAACCCTATGCACCACACCAGGCTTCCCTGTCCACTATGTCCCAGAGTTTGCTCAAATTCATGTCCATTGAATCAGTGATGCCATCCAACCATCTCATTCTCTATCATCCCCTTCTCCTGCCCTTCATCTTTCCTAGAATCAAGGTCTTTTCCAATGAATTGGCTCTTTGCATCAGGTGGCCAAAGTATTGGAGCTTCAATACTTTCAATACTTCAATATTCAAATGAATATTCAAGGTTGATTTCCTTTGTGAAATGCAAGTTCCAGGTTTGCTCAAATACTACCCCTGGTAGGGGTATTGGGGTACCAATCTCATAAAACATCTCATATAAAACCCTCTATCCTGCAGAGCACTTAGCACCATGCTTTCTCCTGAGCTCTTACTAAATGTTCTGGAAAATTCCGAATCTGGCTGTTCAAACCACGGCCCTATAATTAACTTGGAGGCGACGTACCTCAACTGCAAATCAAATGCCAGGACACTTTGCCTACCGATAGACTAGATTCCAAAAGGCTATTTTTAGCTTCATGTGTTTTGTGAGAAATTTAAGCTTGCAGTCTCTAGATACAATCCCACTAAATATGAGTGTGGATCAGACCTTTGAAGTTTTAAAATAAGGCAGATTCTCATGTTCCTTGTGAACATACATTCTGTAGACAGCTCTTTTCTCTTTTTTTCGTTCTGCTACATTTTCTGTATTTGCCCTTTGTCCTGGAGATTCTGTTTGCCTCCCTGCCCTCCCCACCTTCCACCCACATCATATCTTTCTCTTCTCTGCTCTGTGGCCAGGAGACTGAGCAATGCAGATGAAACCCCGAGCTCTCTGACTTCCTGTGGAGTTGGGTCCTTGAAAGGAAGAAACACCTTCAGGAAAGCCATGTATTAGTTGGCTGGGGCTGCATAACAGTAAACTGGCTTGACCAACAGAAGTTTAATTTTTCACAAATAGGGAGGCTACAAGTCCCAGATCAACGTGTCAGCAGTGTCTGGCAGGGTTGATGTGTTCTTATCAGGAAAATACCTAGATAGAGATAATAACCAGCCTCTTTCCATATCTCCTGAGCCCCTGTGACTTGTGAATCAGTAGCTTCATGGCCACAGGGGAGAACTAAGGCAGCCCAAAACAGAATAGTCAACTTCTGGGTGAGGCAGTTGACTATAAGGAAAGAATAATAGTCTGGAAGAACGGAGGAGGATTTGAGAGAGGCAGGAACTTGGGAAAGAAAAGTGTTGGGAATACTATCAACTTGCTTTTTTTGTTGTTTATCAAGGACAAAATATGGATGAGCCGGCAATTCCATTTCTGGGTATTGATCTAAGGGAAATGAAAACACTAACTCAAAAAGCTATCTGGACCCCCATGTGCACTGCAGCGTTATTCACAATAGCCAAGGCATGGAGACAGCCTCGCTGCCCACCAGGGGAAGGACGGATGAAAAGGCGGCACACACTCGGGGCTTCCAGGTGGCTCGGTGGTAAGGAATCCGCCTGCCAATGCAGGAGATGCGAGAAACGCACTTTCAGTCGCTGGGTCAGGAAGATCCCCCACAGAAGGGGATGGCCACCCATTCCAGTATTCTTTCCTGGAGAGCTGCATGGACAGAGGAGCCTTGGCAGGTTACAGTCCACGGGGTCACAGAGTCAGACAGGACTGAGTGACTGAGCACATATACATACATATGCAAGAGAGGTAGACAAACACGACATACATACACACAAACTGAGTGACTATTTCATGTGTACATACACATGCATACATGCACCCATACATATATATGCACATTATACACAATACACACAATCGGTATGTGTGTACATATAAACGTTTATATGCATATGTACAATGTATGTGTCAGTTTAGTTCAGTTGCTCAGCCATGTTCCAACTCTTTGCAACCCCATGGACTGCAGCACACCAGGCCTCCCTGTCCATCACCAACTCCCAGAGCTTGCTCAAACTCATGTCCATCGAGTCTGTGATACCCTCCAACCATCTCACCCTCTGTCGTCCCCTTCTCTTCCTGCCTTCAATCTTTCCCAGCATCAGAGTCTTTTCCAATGAGTCAGTGCTTCGCATCAGGTGGCCAAAGTACTGGAGCTTCTATGATGTGACAGGAACTTCGTTAACATTTTTATGTATCAAGGTAGAGGTGGCACACAATATTATGCTAGTTTCAGGTGTGCTGCTGCTGCTAAGTCGCTTCAGTCGTGTCCGACTCTGTGCAACCCATAGACAGCAGCCCACCAGGCTCCCCCATCCCTGGGATTCTCTAGGCAAGGATACTGGAGTGGGTTGCCATTTCCTTCTCCATCTCCAGCATCAGAGTCTTTTCCAATGAGTCAACTCTTCGCATGAGGTGGCCAAAGTACTGGAGTTTCAGCTTTAGCATCATTCCTTCCAAAGAACACCTAGGACTGATCTCCTTCAGAATGGCCTGGTTGGATCTCCTTGCAGTCCAAGGGACCCTCAAGAGTCTTCTCCAACACCACAGTTCTCTTAGTTCCCTTCATATATTTCACTCACCTTCCTTTCCTCTGATAAGCCCCCTTTTGTTCTCTGTATCTGTTCTCTGGGTCTATTCAGGTTTTGTTTTGCTTGTTTTGTTTTTATAGATTCCACATATAACTGGGATCATACGGTATTTCTCTTTCTCTGATTTACTGACTTGGCATAATACCCTCTAGATTCATCCATATTGCTTCAAATGGTAAGATTTCGTATTTTTATGGCTGAGTATGAGTGGATACTTTGCTTTCATATCTTGGCGATTGTAAATAGAGCTGCAGTGAACATTGGGGTATAATATCTTTCCAAATTAGTGTTTTTGTTTTCTTTAGGTAAATACCTAGAAGTGAAATTACTATATCACATGGCAATTTTATTTTTAATTGTTTTGAGGAACCTCCTTGTGTGGAATAATTTCTCTTGATGCCAAGGAATTTATAATCTAACAAAGATGAAAATCACACCACGATTGCCTGAGCTGATTCCAGTAGTACTTGTCAGAAGGCGAATGATGCAATTCACCATGAGAGTTAAATGGTCTTATTAGTATTTGGGGAAACTAATCATGGGGGAGATAGCTTTGAGGAAAGCAAGAATTAAAGAAAAGCTAGAAGACGAGCATTGTTGTTCAGTCGCTCAGTTGTGTCTGACTCTTTGTGACCCCATGGACTGCAGCACACCAGGCTTCCCTGTCCTTCACCATCTCCCAGAGTTTGCTCAAACTCATGTCCATAGAGTCAGTGATGCCATCCAATCATCTTATCTGCTGTCATCCCCTTCTCCTCCTGCCTTCAATCTTTCCCAGCATCAGGGTCTTTTCCAGTGAGGCAGCTCTTCACATTAGGTGGCCAAAGTATTGGAGTTCCAGCTTCAGCCTCAGTCCTTCCAATGAATATTCAGGCTTGATTTCTTTTAGGATTGACTGGTTTGATCTCCCTGCTATCCAAGAGACTCTAAGAATCTTCTCCAGCCCCACAATTCGAAAACTCTGATGGTTAGATTCTATTTTCCGAATTAGGCCTCCCCAGGTGTTACATGTCCTCACAAGTGCAGAGGAAGCTTAAAGCATGGTGTCAGGCTCTACCTGGTCAGACTTTATGCTAAAGTGACAGCGTGAACTGCTGACATCAGAGTCATCAACTGACTCGGTCTTGGCACTTCAAGATTCAAAACGAGATAATTCACAGGGATTTCAGTTTAGAGAGTAGTTACAAGCACGTTAGTTACCCCAAAGAGTTGAGGCTCAGCAAGAAATTCAACAAAGCAGAGCTTTGGAACTTAAAGATAGTAGAATAAGACAGTGAAATGGATCGAGAGCAATTTGGCATCTTCCCAAAAAGGAAGAAGGAAATGGGGAAAGAGTGCTAGCTTTTTATTCTACATCATTTGATTTTAAATGGCTCTGAAGCATACCATCCTGTTTGTACAGTTCTGGAAATATTCAAGGCACCCTTGTGTGTCCACCGACACACTTATCCGAACAATATTCTGTCTTCTGCCAGGCATGTCTCAATCATGTCTGCAAGTTATATTATGTGATTTAATCTTTCCAGTAAACCCACAAGGTGTATTCTAATGGAATTCTCACTTTACATGCAAGGAAACTGAGGTTCAGTGAGGTTTGGTCATTTGCACAATAATTTTACAGCTAGAAAATGACAGTTGTTGTTTAGTCTCTAAGTCATGTCCAACTCTTTTTCAACCCCATGGACTGTAGTCCACCAGGCTCCTTTGTCCATGGGATTTCCCAGGCAAGAATACTGGAGTGGGTTGCCATTTCTTTCTCCAGGGCATCTTCCCAACCTACGGATCAAACCCATGTCCCCTTTATGGGCAGGCGGTTTCTTTACTGTTGAGCCACCTGGGAAGCCCTAGTCCATTGCAGAGCTGCCATCTAAATTCAACTTCGCTGGCACTAAGTGTCTACTTATACCATAAAATGGATTATTAACTAGTCATATGCCAGGGCCACCTTCTGGCTGTGCCACTTTAAGGTCTTGATACCTCATCTGTAAACTGGAAAAGCTGCATGCAATTTGCTCTAATATCGCTCTGGCTGTAAAATTATTTGGTGTCTCTTAACAATAGTGCAGGAAGCAGATGACAAGAGCCCCAGGGGGAGATATAATTGTAATTTCAGAATGTGATCACCAGATGACAGCATTGTACTTCAGGCTGACATGGTTCTCAAGGACAGATTTTGCCACCAAGGAACTCCGCCCATGGGCCTGTTAGGAAAAGCAGGATCTTTCTCCTAAAGGCATCTGCTCAGCATAGAATTATCCAGACTGTATACAAGCTGGGGACAAAGCAAGGGCTTCCCTGGTGGCTCAATGGTAAAGAATCTGCCTGCAATGCAGAAGACCCAGGTTTGATCCCTGGGTTGGGAAGATCCCCTGGAGAAGGGAATGGCTAACCACTCCAGTATTCTTGCCTGGAGAATTCCATGGACAAGAGGCACCTAGAGGGCTAGAGTCCGACAGTACTGAGCCACTAACACTTTCACTTTCAAAGCAGGGCAAATCACTTCCACCCTTTCTCAATCATTTTTAAATAATCTGTGCAAATTTTAAAAGAACACGAAAATAGTCATTCTGGTGAAAAAATCAGAATTTCTTTGACTTCCTCACATTTGCTTACCATTTAAAATTGATTTCCTCTTAATTTACATGGGTTGGCTACAGAAATATTTCTACTTCTTAGGGTCTTTAGAAGGCTTAGTCTGGCATTGATCGAGTGACTGATAAACAACATGCGTTTTGCATCTTTTTTATATTCATGAACAGTCTTTTTCAGAAATGTAATACTGCACAAGGAAAGATGTTGGCTCATTACTTCGAGTTGGAAGTTTCTCCAACCTTATACAGACAAAGCTGTGAAGACACTTCTTACTTGACCTAGATCCTCAAACCTCTCTCTTAAAAGATACAAGACTTCCTGCCTGCTCTGAAACTTCTCTGAACACAGAGAAGAGATCACCCCTTTTACTCGAACACCATGTTTCTTCCTTCCCTAAAACCTCCAGGTCTGGGCATTTTCTCCATCAAAATTAGGATTTCAGACACCCTCTTCCTTGCATTTCAGCCTGGAGCCCTGGGCGACAA
>NW_011495015.1:4848233-4865616 GCF_000754665.1 Bison bison bison | reverse complement strand
ACTGTGCCCACCCACCTGGTTCTCTTTAAGGTGGGCAGGGGCTGCCCATGCACAGTGACCCAGGAGAAACTGACCCAAGATTAATGTTGCCTAAAAACTCCCACACAGACGTCAGTTGTGAACTGCGAGAGTCCTGTAAGCAGAAGGGGAATATAAGGTGGCAGGCACTTTCTCTCACTGCAAAATATTAAGTAACCACACATCAGAGACATGGAACATACATACAGAGTATCATTAAACAGGGAGGGAAAACTGAACCTCTCAAGAGCCACTGGAGAACAATCGCAAGTTTCATTTCAATGAGGGGTCCCAGGGAAGAGAGAACAGAACGCACAGAAATTGTATAAAGTGCAGGGAGCATCGTTAAAACTCACAAGTGACTGTTGTTTTTCAGTCGCCAAATTGTATCCAACTCTTTGTGACCCCATAGATTGCAGCATGCCAGTATTCCCTGTCCCTCACCATCTCCTGGAGTTTGCCTAAGTTCATGTCCATTGAATCAGTGGTGCCATTCAGTCAATCTTAGGAAATCAACCCTCAATACTCATTGGAATGACTGATGTTAAAGCTGAAGCTTCAATACTCTGGCCACCTGATGTGAAGAGCCAACTCATTGGAAAAGACTCTGATGCTGGGAAAGACTGAAGGCAGAAGGAGAAGAGGGTGACAGAGAATGAGATGGTTGGATGGCATCACAAGTGACAATGGTCCTTTATTCTTGACATCTCTGGGGTTTCACCCTGAGCTCTAGAAAAATCCATTTATTGGTTGCTAGGAGAGAAGGATGGTTACCCTCTGCATTTCAAAATCCCCTCCAAGCTGCCCTCAATAGGATAGAGGAGGCAGCGAATGAGAGCTCAAATTCCCATGACCTCCGCTGGCCTCTTTGCATCTGTCTTTGGCTTGACCTGACCTGAGGATATATACTCATGACCTAGCACATCCATGTTTACTTTATTATTACCTCTTCTCCTGGATTCAAGGATAACACAGCTGTCATGCCATCACCTCATTGTCTGGTTTCCAAAATAGACACCAATATTCACCCTCCTCTACTTTAGGGAGGAAATATCACCTACCCATGAGATCGACATAATTGTCATTTCAAACCGAGACATTAATTGGTTTCAGAAAACATTGGCCCCAAAAATCATAACCAAAGAACACACATCAAATTTATAAAGTAGATCATTCAGTCCCTTAAAACAATTCCTAGCGAACTGCTTGCCCACTGGGACAGGCACCGCCTAGTCTAAATTGTTTGTGATGCTTAATTGAACACCATAGGCTAATGACTGACTAATTCAGAATTCCTGATACTTCAGACATACAGGGCTCTCATTCACTCATTCATTCATCAAGCTTTCATTCAATATTAATTAAGTGCATGTCTGGCACCTGTCACGGATTGGGGATAGCATCGTGGCGAGCCCAGTGTGCACTCACATGGAGGTGAGAGGCTGCCGTCAGTGCCGTGATAGATAGTTCATGTAACAAAGATGAAAGCATAGACTATGGAGAACAGTGTGGGGGTTCCTTAAAAATCTAAAAATAGGGGGAACCCACCCAGAGGCCTGATGAAAGAGAAGGGAAGTAAGCACCCAGTGAGGCCACTGGGCTGGTTTAGGGCCTCGTGAAGAGTGAAGCCTCAGTTTCAGGCGGTCTTTTTGCAGAGCTCCAAGCAGAGCGTGCTTCAACTCGCAGCTCCAGTGGCAGGGAGAGGAGGCTTAGCATTGGGCTCTCCGGCTTGAGATGTGCTCGTACGAGTCTCATGAAATCAGGGATGTCACCTGCCCGTGTCTCTGGGACCAGCGCCTGGCATGAGGCAAGAATACTGAAGCGAGTTGCCATTTCCTTCTCCAGGGGATCTTCCTGACCCGGGGATTGAATCTGCATCTCTGGGGTCTCTTTCATTGGCAGGTGGCTTCTGCACCACCTGGGAATCCTCAAATGCGATGGGTGTAGTCTCTGGGGAGTTTTGAGGAAAAGAATCAGTCACCAAAAGGACCCCTCCAGCTGCTGAATTGAGAAAGACTGGAGGTGGCAGGAATGGCAGCAGGCTCTGAGACAGAGGCCAACCAAAGGGTGCTGCTGGGAACCGAGGTGAGCAACTGTCTTCTCACTTGAGACACTTTTCTTGGACAATGTGAAGTACTCCGGCTGCCGTGGTTGTAATGGTCATTCATGTGCTAATGTCCCAAGTCTAGTTCTTCCAGCCCAAATCTATCTCCTGAGTCTCAGTCTCACATATCCAAAGATCTACTGGTCATCCCCTCTTTCAGTGGGTCAAGGGTGCCTCAGGCTGCACTTCATTGTCTGAAACATTAGTCTTCTCCTGCGCTCAGTGTATTTCACTACTGAGGTCATGTGGCCACGCCTCTTGCTAAAGGCTCTGTCTTTTAGAGGCCACTGCTAACTTACGTTAGTGGACGAATCTGTGCTGGCCCATGAATGCTCCATAAACACATCGTTATGGTTTTGTTGATCAGATTCTCTGCCCATACTGCTGGCTTGAAGGATTGAACATAGCATAGGTAGGTTTGTTTTGTTTTGTTTTTCAATTGAAGGAATTGTTTTACAGAATTTTGTTTTCTGTCAAACCTCAACATGAATCAGCCATAGGTATGCATACATCCCCTCCCTTCTGAACCTCCCTCCCATATCCCTCCCCATCCCACCCCTCCGGGTTGATGCAGAGCCCCAGTTTGAGTTTCCTGAGACATGCAGCAAGTTCCCCACTGGCTATCTATTTTACACATGGTAATGTAAGTTTCCATGTTACTCTCTCCATAGGTAGATTTAACTGGGACAGGATGATGGGGTGATGCTTTAGAAGACAGTTCAGGACAGGGTGCCATAGAGGTCAGGTGTTGAATACTCAGAGGATAGAGGATCAGAATTAGAGTGGATTCTTTATATTTTGCAGTTTTGACCAATAGGGGCTTTGACATTGGACAGATAATTCTGACTTTGTCACTTTTGTTACAAACAGTAAACTTACCATGAAGCCAATACACGAGAGTTAAGGCTCTGTGGATATTATAGAATTTTAAAATGTGAATTCAGTTTTCTTACATCTCTCTTGGGAATTTTTTTTGTCCACTCCCTATTATAATTTCAGAATTTAGCTTTCATTCTTTTGAATTTAAGCAAAGGAGCTAATTTTGTTCTGGAAAACATTTAGTTGGAAGGGTGTAAGATTCCCTGTTCTGTGATCTTTTTAAAAAACATATAATTTGTGTGTAAAGGAGCTTAAGCAATAACTTCATCTTTTTTTGTCTCTAATAAATGGTTTTTAAAAAGACTTCCCATGTGGTCCAGTGACTGGGACTCCACACTCCGAATGCAGGGGACCTGGGTTCGATCCCTGGTTGGGGAACTAGATCCCACATGTTGCAACTAAGCAACCAAATAAATAAAATAAGAAATATTAAAAAAACAAAACCTAAAAATAGAGCTACCATATGATCTAGCAATCCCACTCCTGGGCATATATCTGGAGAAAACTCTAATTCAAAAAAATACATGCACTCTAATGTTCATTGCAGCACTATTTACAGTAGCCAAGACAAGTTCAGTTCAGTCATATCCGACTGTTTGTGACCCCATGAATCATAGCATGCCAGGCCTCCCTGTCCATCACCAACTCCTGGAGTCCACCCAAACCCATGTCCATTGAGTCGGTGATGCTATCCAACCATCTCATCCTCTGTCATCCCCTTCTCCTTCTGCCTTCAATCTTTCCCAGCATCAGGGTCTTTTCAAATAAGTCAGCTCTTCACATCAGGTGGCCAAAGTACTGGAGTTTCAGCTTCAACATCAGTCCTTCCAATGAACACCCAGGACTGATCTCCTTTAGCCAAGACAAGGAAGCACCCTAAATGTCCATTAACAGAGGAATCGATAAAGATGTGGTATATATACACAATAGGTATTATTCAGCCATAAAAAAGGAATGAAATGATGCCATCTGCAGCAACATGGATGGAACTATAGATGATCACACTAAGTTAAATCAGAGAAAGACAAATACCATATGGCATCACTAATATGTGGAATCAAAAAGAAAATGATACAAATGAACTTATTTACAAAACAGAAATAGACTCATAGACTTAGAAAACAAATTTACAGTTACCAAAAGTGAAAGGGGGATAAATTTGGACTTTGGAATTAGCAGATACAAACCACTGCACATTAAAGAGATAACAAGGACCTACTATATATCTGTATCCAAAATCTTGTAATAACTTATAATGGAACAGAATTTGAAAAAAATATTTACATGTATGTATAACTGAATCAATTTGCTGTAACCTAAAAGTAATATAATATTGTAAAACAATATTGTAAATCAACTATACTTCCATAAAAAAAAGAAAAAAGTGGTGGCATAAAGCATAATATAAAGTTGGCAACATAAATCACCATGATTTTTAAGACGATTTCTAAATCTATTGGTAAACATAGAAATATAGGAGGGGAGTTACTCAAAATGTCAGGGGACTGACTGCTTCCAAGTTAATATTTCTGAAGTTTAGATATCTTATATAAAGTAAAAAAATAAATAAATTTTTAAAAAATAAATAAAAGATGAGAAAAAAATAAAATAAAACCTCTCCACTATCAAAAAAAAAGAAAGAAATCTTAAACTTCAGCTCTTCCTAGAACTGCTAGTGTTGGCAGTAGCAACAAGTGTTGGCCGAATCTGCAATGTCAAGGCCATGTTCGGTTCCAGTGCTAAGATCGTGAAGCCCAATGGTGAGAAGCCAGATGAGTTTGAGTCCAGCATCTCCTAGGCCCTCCTGGAGCTGGAGATGAACTCAGCCCGCAAGGCCCAGCTGTGGGAGCTGAACATCACGGCCGCCAAGGAAACTGAAGTTTGCGGTAGCTGGAAAGCTATCATCATCTTTGTTCCCGTTCCGCAACTGAAGTCTTTCCAGAAAATCCAGGTGCAGCTCATGTGTGAGCTGGAGAGGAAGTTCAGTAGAAAGCACGTCGTCTTCATTGTTCAGAGGAGAATTCTGCCTAAGCCAACTTGAATAAGCCTTATGAAAAATAAGCAAAAACATCCCAGGAGCCGCACCCTGACCACTGCGCATGAAGCCATCCTGGAGGACTTGGTTTTCCCAAGTGAGATTGTGGGCAAGAGAATCTACAAGAAGTTAGACAGTAGCCTACTCATAAAGGTCCATTTGGATAAAGCACAGCCGAACAACATGGAACCCAAGGTTGAAATACTTTCTGGTGTCTTATAAGAAGCTCACGGGCAAGGATGTTAGTTTTGAATTCACAGAGTTTCAGTTGTAAACAGAAATGACTAAATAAAATATTATTCACGATTAAAAAAAAAGAAATCTTAACTTCATAGTAACAATATTTTTGGAAGACACTTTAGCCCATAAGGCAACAGTACCCAAAAAAGGGATGCAGATTACAGTAAGGATTAAGGAATATTTACAAAGTCTACTGTTTCAGTTCAGTTCAGTTCAGTCGCTCAGTCGTGTCTGACTCTTTGCAACCCCATGAATCGTGGCACGCCAGGCTTCCCTGTCCATCACCAACTCCCAGAGTTTATTCAATCTCATGTCCATCGAGTCGGTGATGCCATCCAGCCATCTCATCCTCTGTCATCCCCTTCTCCTCCTGCCCCCAATCCCTCCCAGCATCAGGGTCTTTTCCAATGAGTCAACTCTTTGCATGAGGTGGAAGAATGTATTGAGCATCCATAATCAATTCATATAAATTAAAACTACTTGGTTTTATCTGCAAGTGAGAAGACATAATGTTGCAAATACCTAATACCATAAATGCACTGAATTTTTGCACGCACACACACACAAAATCAAAACTCACATTATGTATTGCATTTTAAAAGTCAGAGAAAACTGTGGAATATATACAGAGATTTTGCATTTCTGGACATCATTACTGACCGGTGGGTAGGAGGGTGACAATAATCACTCACCATCAGAAGTGATCCTCGTTAATATCCCTCAGTATCCTCTGCTTGCTCTGGCTTCATCTTTCTTTCCAAATTGTGCTTGTCTCTCCACCTGGAATATCTCCTGCTCTAGAGTAAATGCCCTTTGTTCCATGTAATTTACAAGATTTTCATAACATCGAACAACATCTGACAAGGTTGTGTTTCATGTGTCTGTTACAAACCCCCGCCCGCTGTCTGGATCATGGAGCTCAGACCACTGAGACACAGCCCCTTGTATCTTGGCAAATCACACCCTTGTGCCCTGAAGCAGACTGCTCTTTCATTCCTGTGGTGGTGTGATGCCAAAATGGATAATCATAATAACAGAACTCTTTCAGAACTACCCCAGTGTTTGGATATCTTTGGTGTTTATCCTCTTAAAAAAAAATAAAACTTCTTTCAGGCAACACATGTTTTATTGAGAGCATGTGAACAACGGTCGCTGTACTCAAGGAGCGCACAGTCTCTTGGAAAAGATGAGATGAATGCACATGAAATTGCAGTGCGTTTTCCAGGTGCTTGCGACAGAGCAGCAGAGCCTTTCAGTTCCATGGGATCTCAAGGGAATGGTCAGATGAGGTTGCTACTGTGGGGACCTCAGTAGGGGCTGGAGGCAAATGAAAAGGGCAGAGAACTCCATCAGGAATAAAACAGGAGGGAAAATCTAGAGCTAGTCTTCCCTCCCTCAATGTAAAGAAATCCAAGCCACACCAAGTATCACCTCACACCAGTCAAAATGGCCATCATCAAAAAACCCACAGGCAATGAATTCTGGAGGGGGTGTGGAGAGATGTGAACTCTCTTACACTGTTGGGTGGGAATGTAAGCCGCTGTAGCCACTATGGACAACGGTATGGAGGTTCCTTAAAAAACTAAAGATAAAACTACCATGTGGTCCAGCAATCTCACTCCTGGGAATATATCTGGAGAAAAACATGGCTCAAAAGGATGTATGCACCCCAGTGTCCACTGAAGCCCTGTTTACAATAGTCAAGACATGAAAGCAACCCGAATTCCATCAACAGAGGAACAGATGAAGATGTGGTGCATATATACACAATGGAATATTACCTGGCCGTTAAAAAGAATGAAACAATGCCATTCACAGCAACATGGATGGATTGTCATATGACTGAAGTCAGAGAGAGAAGTATCATAAGATATCACTTATATGTGGAATCTAAAAAGACACAATACAGATGAACTTATTTATAAAACAGAAACAGACTCACAGACTTAGAGAACGAACTTATGGTTACCAGGGTGGGAAGGGATAGTTAGGGAGTTTAGGACTGACATATACACACTGCTATATTTAAAGTGAATAACCGGGATGGGGTGGAAGATGGGAGGAAGGATTAAGAGGGAGGGGACGTATGTACACCTATGGCTGATTCATGTTGATGTATGGCAGAAACCAACACATTATTGTAAAGCAATTGTCCTCCAATTATAAAGATAACAAAAAATGAAATAGATAACCAATAAGGACCTACTATATAGCACAAGGAATTCCACTCAATGTTATATAACAATCTACATGGGAAAATAATTTGAAAAAGAACAGATTCATGTATATGTGTAACTGAATCACTTTGTTATACAACTGAAACTAACACAACATTGTTAATCAACTATGTTCTGTGCTTAGTTGTGTTCAACTCTTTGTGACCCCACAGACTGCAGCCCACCAGACTTCTCTGTCCATGGGGATTTTCCAGGCAAGAATACTGGAGTGGGTTGCCATGCCCCACTCCAGGGGACCTTCCTAAACCACGGATCGAACCCAGGTCTCCCACCTTGCACGTGGATTTTTTACCGTCTAAGCCTATTCCAATGTAAAATAAAAAGTTTAAAAAAAAAAAAAGAAAGAAAAGAAATCCAAGTCACTAAGAATTGTTAACAAAAGTCCATTACCAAGCAGTAGGTGATAACAAGGTGTCAGTGTTAAGTTCATCACTTATAACCAACATCCCCTCTGGTGGGGGATGTGAATGGCCAGGGAGGCTGTGCATGTGGGAAACTGGGGATTTATGGGAAATCTCTGTACCTACCTCTCAATTTTGCTCTGAATCTAAAAGCACTCTAAAAGATAAAGTTGGGTTTTTTAAGGGGTTTCCTTTAAAAACTGTTTCTCTCCAGCCCAGCTTCTCAGTTGAGTGCAACCTGACTCCATGTGGCCTCAGGGCTGGTGGCAGTGCCCTGACCCCAGTCTTCTGCTCCGTTTCCCAGTGGTGACTCTACAGTGTTCTCCTTATAGGAACTTGGCCTGCACTCCCCAGCCCTCCCCTGTGTTTCTTCTCCTGAGGAACGGTGGGTGGATTTGTGAGGAAAGCATTCTGTCTGTTTCCTTTCACTCCGTGCAAATGTGCTCACGGCTAGGCCGGCGCCAGCCGCCTGCACTCCTCCAAGTGGGGCCACCCAGAGGCTGAGCTGGGCTGGGGTCCGGGACTCTGCCAGTTGCGGTTCCAGCCCCCCTGGATCCCACGACCCACACCAAAGTGTGTACGGGGTGCCAGAGGGTCCGGGCTGCCAGCTGGCGGTGACTTGCCCACATGCCCATCTTCCAAAGATGACAGCCCTTTGGACCAAGGAGTATGTCATGTTCTGAAACTAGAATCTCATCATGGGCCTGGCTGTTTTATCACTATCCCCCACTACACACTGCTTAGCAGGACTGGTGGAAAAACAATCCACGCTGGTCTCTGTCCCAAAATAAATAGGACAATTGGCATCACACTGATGAGTTTGGAGTGAGGGAGAGGAAAAAGCAACCTGCCAGCCAAGAGACAACATTGAAATTTTCAGTCCCAATCCAAGACAGAGTTACTGGTGGCTGCAGCTTAGAAGACCATTTACAGAGATGGCCATTCGGCCACTTCTATTCGAGTCAAAGCCCACAGGCTTCTTACTCAGCAGTGAAGATGCACAGGAATAAACAATTCTGTCTACAGAAGGAAGGACAGGGTTAACTTATCACCCAAGAGCCCATCTGATCTTGCCTGCTGGGATGGCTGCTTCCCACAGGTTTCCATGGTGCTCGAGGGCATTAGGGTCCCAGACAGGGGAGCTCAGGCCTTTAGGGATCACAGAGCTTATCGGAAACCCATGAGGCCACCCAACAGATCCCCAGCCTCTCAACATTTGCTGCCATAGCTCCTGTAAATGAGAATGAAAGTTTGGGACCAACATGTACACTCGGCTATATTTAAAATGGATAACCAAAAAGGCTCTACTGAATAGCACATGGAACTCTGCTCAGTGCTATATAGCAGCCTGGATGGGAGGGGAGTTT
Source organism: Bison bison bison (assembly GCF_000754665.1). NCBI lineage: Eukaryota > Metazoa > Chordata > Mammalia > Artiodactyla > Bovidae > Bison > Bison bison. The sequence continues at coordinate 4,856,335 of NW_011495015.1, read as the reverse complement.
GGGGGAGAATGGAATCCTCAAGTGATGGAAAATCTTTGATACAGTAGAAGCCCAGAATTTATCTCTAAGAGACATACATAATGCAAGACTTTGGAGGGGAAGCAGGAAAACAGGGAAACAGTATCATTTCTCCAAAGGCCAGCTTTCCTGGTGGTGTATGTGGCCGTGCTCTTTGCACCTCTGACTCTGCAACTCGGTGGTGATTTGACCCAAAGAAGAGCCCTGGTGGCCTTCATGCAGATACAAAACTCCACTCTGTCACACCAAGTCAAGAGATGCAAGAAGAGAGACCCGGCCAGGACAGTTTTCAGTAATTAAGGGTCCTGGAAAAGTCACTGTTATTGAGAGACCTGTGGGTGTTGGACAGGAAATCATTTGTCCCTTCCAATCACTGAATGCACAGTGAGCACAAGTGGGAGCCTGGGTCACCTCTGGGAGAACATAGAGGGTAGGTGTGTCATCTACCATCAGTGAACATTTGGAAAAAGTACATGCCAGTCCTTAACTGGACAAGAACCAAGGCAGGAATCTAGCCCTAGTGAGGAAACAGCAGGACGGACAGGAAGGCACCAACAGCTGAGTTAGAATGAGATGTGTCCAGTCGGGTGACAGAGACATGTAGGACATAGTGGAAATGCAAAGAGGGGCACCCAATCCAAGGAGTGGCCCCTGAGTGCCATCCTCCACAAGCACAGAAGGAAGTGGGCCTCGAGAGAGTTCAAACCGTGATACCGACCCTAGTTCTGTCCACTCCAGGTTCCCTGAGCAGATCACTCGACCCTCCTGAGCCTCAATTTTCTACATAAACTGAGCTCAGTGATTTGTTCTAACATCAGCCTGGATGTTGCTGTTGAGGCATTTTGGAGACATGATAAACATCTACCATCTTGCCAACAAAGGTCTGTACAGCAAAGCTATGATTTTTCCAGTAGTCATATATGATTCTGAGAGTTGGACCATAAAGAAGGCTGAGCATCGAAGAAGTGATGTTTTTGAACTGTGATGTTGGAAAAGACTCTCGAGAGTCCCTTGGACAGCAAGAAAATCATATTCATTGTAAGGACTTGCTGAAGCTCCTGATACAAAAAGCTGACTCATTGGAAAACACTCTGATGCTGGGAGAGATTGAGGGCAAGAGGAGAAAGGGATAACAGAGGATGAGATAGTTGGATGGCATCATTGACTCAATGGATATGAGTTTGAGCAAACTCCAGAAGACAGTGAAGGACAGGGAAGCCTGGCATGCTGCAGTCCATGGGGTCACAAAGAACTGGACATGCCTGAGCTACTGAATAACAAAGTCAGTCGACTTTAAGTAGATTATTCCCAACAATGTGGGTGGGCCTCAGCCAATCAGCTGAAGTCCTGAAGAGCAAAGACTAAGGTTTGCTTGAGAAGGAATTCTACCTCAGGACTGTAACTGAAAAGTTCCCCCTTGGGTTTCCAATCTGTGTGCCCAATTGCTCAGTTGTATCCGACTCTTTGCAACCCCAGGGACTGTAGCCCACCAGGCTCCTCTTTCCATGGGATTCTCCAGGCAAGAATACTGGAGTGGGTTGCCATGCCCTCCTCCAGGGAATCTTCCCCATGTCTCCTGTGTCTTCTCCATCACATGCAGGTTCTTTACAGCTGAGCCACTGGGGAAGCCCCAAGTTTCCAGCCTGCCAGCCCCCAGAAGCACACGAGCCAATTCCTTAAAAGCAAATCAACACATCTCTCCGTCAATTTCTATCCCTCTCCCCTCATTGGTTTTGTTTCTCTGAAGAACCTTGACTGATTCAAGGATTGATTCAGTAAAAAGAAAAGTGATGAGAGGGATTTAAAATTATGTAATTTCATAAAACTAAGAGATTAAGAGAGGAAAAATCCCTCTCAAAGAATTGAGCTGGGGACTTCCCTGGTGGCCCAGTGGCTAAGACTCCATGCTCTCAATGCTTGGGGCCTGAGTTTGATCACTGGTTGGGGAACTAAGATTCCATGTGCTGCAACTGAGATCCAGTCCAGCCAGACAAATAGTTAAATAATTATATTTTACATTAAATTTAAAAAAAAAGAATTGCCGTAGGCATCAGTAGGAAATATTCCTTGTAGAAATGAGAGCTGTCCACCCATGGATTGACTGAACTTTATGAAGACATCTTTGGGTCATATGGATAAAGAAGTTGTCACACATATATACAATCCAATATTACTCACTCATAAAATAGAACGCATTTGAGTCAGTTCTAGTGAGGTGGCTGAACCTAGAGCCTGTTATACAGAGGGAAGTCAGTCAGAAAGAGAAAACCCAACATAGTATATTAATGCATACTTTCAGAATCTAGAAAAATGTTATTGATGAACCTATCTGCAGGGAAGGAATGGAGACCCAGATGTAGAAAATGGACTTGTGGACACAGGTGGGGAGCAGGAGAGTGGGATGAGTGGAGAAGGTAGCATCAACATATATACACTCCCAGGTGTGAGACGGATAGCTGGTGAGAAGTCGCTGTGTAGCACAGGAGCTCAGCCGGGCGCTCTGTGATGACCTGGAGGGCTGGGATGGGGGAGGGGAGGGAGGCTAAGGAGGGAGGGGATGTATAATCATGGCTGATTTGCCTTGTTGTATGGCAGAAACCAACACAACACTGTAAAAGTTTTTTTTTTTTTTAATATATTTAAAGAAAAAAATAGAGTACATCTTTGGCACAAAACTGGGGAAGTGACTGCAGCCACTGGACAGTTCATTTAAAACCTGGTATCTACAAAAGCAGGTCCCACATGTTAATCCGCATCAAGCTAGATATGGGATTAAGCTGGACACCACAAAGAACCACCAAAACAGATGGAAGCTGCAATGCCCAGCAGAGGGAGTGATGCCTTGGTGCAAACAGTGGTCTCCAGGGGTCTCCTTGTGGCGGCTGACCCTTCCTGTTGGGGAGGACCTGGACACAGTCTGGGGACTTTCAGAAATCCCTAAAGTGACTTTGCAGGAGTGGAATCAGCTTGAGCATGCCTGCGCTGTGTGTTGCCAGCCAATAAAACACAATTTTCAGATAGTTTTGTTACTAAACCACAATCAATTGAAACATTTGGAGGTACATGGTTGTGGCGCGTAGGCTGTAAGCTTAAGTGCTGTGTGTTATGTATCATGTAATTCCTGTGTGTTTATTCACTCTTCAAAACTTCAATATCCACAGAGCTGCAAATGAGCTAGTAGCACCAAGGCTCAGCCTGAATGAGGTTTTCTGTCTAGAGAGGTATTAATACAGGGATGCATGCATGCTAAGTCACTTCAGTCGTGTCCGACTCTGAGACCCTATGGACTATAGCCCGCCAAGCCTCTGTCCATGGGATTCTCCAGGCAAGAGTACTGGAGTGAGGAGCTAGTTCCTTCTCTAGGGCATCTTCCTGACCCAGAAATTGAACCTGCATCTCTTGCATCTCCTGCATCGGCAGGCAGGTTCTTTACCACTAGTGCCAACTGGGAAGCCAAAAACAGGGATACCTAAGTCAAAATGATCTTTTTTCATTGCACCCAGAAATCCATCTCTTGATAATCGGTCCCTTGCTTTAAGGCTTAAACAATCTCAAAATCTTCACAGGTTTAAACACAAACAACCCGGCAGAGCACACAAAGAAAAGTCTTTTTTTCTTTTCCCCCAAGTGATGACTCATTCTGTCGTCTGGGACTAAATGCAGCATACATTTCACGAACGAGAGCAGGTTGGTGCATTTAATTCCAGCCTGGAGAAGGACTTGCAAACCGCTTCACCTCTCAAAGCAATAAGAACTTCAACCAAGAGGACATTTTAGAGTCATTCTTATTTCAAGTCTTCTATCCTGGCCTAAAGTGGGTCACTGAAACTCAGATGAAAATCATAGAAGTGGGGACTTCCCTGGCAGTCCAGTGGTTAAGACTTCACCTTCCAATGCAGGGGGTGTGGGTTCAATCCCTGGTCAGGGAGCTAAGATCCCACATGCCAGAAAAACAAAAGAGAAAATAGAAACAATATTGCAACAAATTCAGTAAAGACTTTCTAAAATAAATTACAGAGGTGGTGGTTGAAAATACCAACCTACTACATTGCTATTGACATATACACCCAAGCTAATATCTGCTGCTATAATCTGCTCCTGTTTAGCTGCTAAATCATGTCCGACTCTTTGTGACCCCATGGGATTTTCCAGGCAAGAATACTGGAGTGGGTTGCCATTTCCTTCTTTGTGCAAAACTCTTCTTTTTTTCCTTCTCTCTTCCCTTCCTTTACTTTTTTCTTCCTTCATCTCCCTGGGCCCCCATCATGTACCTTCCTTAACTCTTAAACCCGCTCCTGCCCACAACCATAGGCAAAATAGAAAAGTGAATCAGCATGTGACCCATTGCTAAGTCTAGAGTAAAAACATCACCCAGATTATCTCCCCACTAAAATAGTTGGAATTCCCACAGTCGGGAAGGGAGAGGAGGCAAGTGACATTCCACCGTGCGTTTCTGGAGGACTGCTTCCAGTGGTGGGAGTTACAGAGGATTGCCTAAGACTTCACAGGGCATAAGTTCTGCCCTTGCTGGAACTGTGAGAACATCTGTGGGTCATAAATCTTTGAGGAACAGTTGACACTGTGGATCCCACAGCAGTAGGCATTTGGCAAGAATCACTTAAATCCATCACTTGCTTAAATGTACCTATCAAATGCTGGGTAAAGTGATGACAAGCTAGATACAGAGGTTCCTTCCCTGAAGACGTGTGTGGCTCAGTCATGGCAAAAAGTCCTAGAGATTTTCCTTCATTTGCTCATTTCCTACATGCCCAAATAACAGGGGAGTGTTTGGGACTCGTCCAGGAACCAGAGGGGGCTTCCCTGGTGGCTTAGTGGTAAAGAATCCACCTGCCAATGCAGGAGATGTGGGTTTGATCAGGAAGATCACTTCTTGGAGGAAATGGCAACCCACTCTAGTATTCTTACCCGGAGAATTCCATGGACAGAGGAGCCTGGCAGGCTACAGTCATTGGGATTGTAAAGAGTTGGACAAGACTTCGTGACTAAACAACAAGAAGGAACCACAGAGGCTCAGAAATGACCTCACCAAGAAACACCCAAGGCCAGTCGTAATGATACATAGAAAACAGGAGACAACATTGGAGAACTCCGTTTTAAACATATAGATTTTAAAACTGGAAGGATATACCAAAAAATGTTATTGGTCATTATCTCTGAGTGGGGTATGATAAATATTCTCCTCTTCTGCAGGTAACTCGAGCAGCTCCTGCTCTCTCACCGGGATCAGACCTCTTCTCCATTCTCTTGTGGAGCACAGCCCCTCCTCTCATAGGCATCCTTTCTGTGAGTTTGAGGCACTTGACCTTCCTTTCCCCAAGCAAAGGCAGGCACGTGACCAGGACCAGCCAGAGGATGCTGGTCAATGGCTGCCCACAGTGGCTAGGTCAGGGATGTGCATGGGCTCTGACCTTGGACATCAGCACCTTCCCTGGAGCATCAGGAAAGAGGCATGTCTTCTCTCTGGGTCACTGTCAGCTGGTGAAAGTGAAAGTGGTTTGGTCGTGTCCAAGTCTTGGCAGTCCTATGGACTGTAGCCCACCAGGCCTCTCTGTCCATGGAATTCTCCAGACAAGAATACTGGAGTGGATTGCCATTCCCTTCTCCAGGGGATCTTCCCGACCCAGGGATTGAATCTGAGTCTCCTGAATTGCAGGCAGATTCTTTATTGCCTGAGCCATCAGCGAAACCCAAAACTCAGCTAACAAGGCCGCCGTTAACCTAGAACTGACAGCGTGACTTTTCTTGTGGTGGTGGTTTTGCCACCTCGTTAAGACAGCCTTCTGACACAAAGCCAAGATGCAGGAAAGTAGAAACAAAATAGGAAGAGAGAGAGACTCGCTCAAGAAATAGGACCTCTATGTAGGAAAAACTTAGGGTTACCAGGGCTTCCCTGGTAGCTCAGATGGTACAGGATCTGCCTGCGATGTAGGAGACCCAGGTTTAATCCCTGGGTCAGGAAGATCCCCTGGAGAAGGGAATGGCAACCCTCTCCAGTATTCTTGCCTGGAGAATTTCATGGACAGAGGAGCCTGGTGGGCTCCAGTCCATGGGGTCACGAAGAGGCAGACACAACTGAGCAACTAAGCACACACACACACACAGACACACACACCGGGGAGTAGCGGGAGGGATAAATTGAAAGATTGGGACTGACATATACATATGACTATAGGCCTGGCGTGCTGCAATTCATGGGGTCGCAAAGAGTCAAACATGACAGCGACTGAACTGATATATAAAATAGAGAACTAATAAGGACCTACTGTATAACACAGGGAACTCTACTCAATACTCTGTAATGACCTATATGGAAAAAGCATCTAAAAAAGAGTGGATGTATGTATAACAGATTGCTGTACACCTGAAACTAACAACACTGTACATCAATTATACTCCAACAAAAATAAAGAAATATGGTATTGGGTTTATGGGAGAATGGACACACGTGTGTACGGCTGAGTCCCTGCCCTGTTCACCTGAAACTACCACAACATTGTTAATTGGCTCTACCCCAGTACAAAATGTTTTTGATGTTTAAAAAAATATTTTTAATGTGATCTCTAGAAAGAATATCATCTTTCAGTCCAACATTACCATTGATCCAGAGTTTTCTATTAATAAAACCTCACCAAAGCTCTTGACTTTTTTCACATTGAGTCATACATTTTCCTGTGTTCAGATGAGCTTGGATGGGTTTCTGTCATCTGACAAGAAGAGATGCCTGACACATCCTTTATGTACTTTTTTCACTTCCCAGATTTTGATTATGAATATACATTGTTTAAGTAGTCAGATATTGTTGGTTTATTTTTTAAAGATAATTACACAAGAAAGTCTGTAATTCTGGTTAGAGTTGTCATACTGCCTAGTCTATTGCATTTTTTTTTTTTTAACTGGGAAAAGAAAATAATTTTTTATTGATTTCTCCTAGGTCTTCACAAAGATCTTTCTTAAAAATACTCTGTATTGACCTACATGAGAGAAGAGTCTTAACAAGAATGGATATATGTATATATATAAGCTGATTCACTTTGCTACACACCTGAAACACAGCATTGTAAATCAACTATACCCCAATAAAATTCTTTAAACAGTTTTTGGAGTTAATATATGTTCTTTTGCATAAGGTGGTCAACCTCCAAGTGCCCTGTAAACCTACTCTCACGTAGCTCATCTCCAAGAATCTAGTGTATTATTTGTGGATTGTTTGTTCTCTCACCCTTTCTATACTGAATTTTTTCTTATTTTCACTATCTAGCCTCTGGGTAGCCTCCTTTTATAAGTGGCTCAAAAGCATCAAAGAGACAAACTAGGTTTTCCAAGCAGACAGAGGACAGTGATGTAATAAAGCCCCAGGGTATGACTCATGGTCTACAGGGTTGTCCGACTTAGTCTAGACCCACAGTCCTTTACAGAGGCAGGACTTGTCCTTCCAAGCATCACAGATGTCAAATCCCAGAGTTCGTCCAGAAAAATCATCAGAAAGTCAAGAATAATGTCTGAGTCTCAACTTCCACAAATCAAATAAGGAAGGAAAACAGACTACAGATTTGTCCTCTTGCTAATATTTCAAGTCTGCTTTTTAACTGAAACAAACTAAGGCTGGGAAGAAAAAAAAACTTGCCAAAAAAATAGCACAAATCCCACGATGACAAGGGAACAATAAGTGGGTCTGTCCAAGCCTTACAATTTATGGTGAAGAATCACACTGCATGTCATGTGGTAAGCTGCAAACAAGAGAGAGAGAGAGAAACTTTAAGAAAGGAGATGATACCTAAATCTGCACTGAGAGAGAGAAACCTTCAAACAACCCTAATATGGTCATGTTGTGAGTAACTGAACAACTAAATTGAGTCTATTGTAAGAAAACAAATTTGTTGAATACAATGTGGCAAGTTCAAAAGAGAGAGAGAGAGAAAGAAACTGTAAGAAGGGAGAGGAAAATTACTTTTTCTGAGACTTTTTTTTTAAAGAGGAAATAAGGCAGAAATGTTCTCATCTGATTAAGCTGGCGTAATGGGCCTGCTACAGGGTAACTATAGAGGAGAAAACTCAAGAAAAGG
>NW_011495015.1:4843528-4848133 GCF_000754665.1 Bison bison bison | reverse complement strand
GAATATAAGTAATCATCACTAAAAATATTCGGCAGAAATTAAATCTCAATGTCTACTCGGGGAAGAACTTCCTTTTCTGAAGATGGCCTGATACTGCTTTTCAACAGCTTGAGTGACACCTAGTGTCCAGCCAGGGAAGTGAAGTAGTTCGCTAGTTGAGAATCACATGAAAGCTTCACATCCTCTGTGGAGGATTAGTTAAAACAGACCCTCTTTGTTCCTTTCATCTCAGAAACATTTAACAGAAGCTGCAGGCAGAGTTGTTCAAGTGACCAGCATTGTCAACATTAAGCATCATGACTGTGGGCAAGTCACTTGACTCTGGACTAAATACCCCAGTGTTTTCCCTTCAAGTCACAAACGGCTATTTGTCGAAAAGTTTCCATGGAGAAACATACTGCAGGAACTGTTGGTTAAATAAATGCCGATAGGTTTCATTACTGCAGAATTTCTCAGAGTTTCTTTTTAAGTTCCTGTGCATTGTCAGTTTCCAAGAGTAAGCTATGAAATGCAGTGTCTTCCAACTTGACTGCATGGAGAACAATTTTTTTCCCCCAGAGCATCTTGGAGGACAAGGTTCCAACAGAACTCTGAGAAATGCTATGTTGAAAGTCCCTTCAGTTCTAACATTTTATGACCACATGTGGTTAATTATAAATTATTAAAGGCAATACCATCACTAAGGCTACACAGTTAAATGCCATAGTTTAGACATGTTGTATCAAATTTTCACACACATTAAAAAAAAGCAATCAAAGTCAAAATACATCAGTGTTTAAACTCTAGAACTTATACATTAAGTGCTTTAAAATCCAATTTCAGGGATGGAGATTCAAGACGGAGGGGACATATGCATGCCTACAGTTGATTCATGTTGATGAATGGCAGAAACCAACACAGTATTGTAAAGCAATTATCCTTCAATTACAAATAAATACGTTTTTAAAGCCCAATTTCAATCTAAATTTTAAGGCAACTTTAGATTCCATCAAGCTTATTTTCCTATTAGTTTTTGTTCCAAGAGCTGTTAAAGTATATCTCCTGATGGGCTATATAATTCATTCCATTTAAACTTCATGTTAATTCACTTATTTAAAAAAAAAAGGCAGGAGGACAGGAGGTGGGGGAGGGAGAGAGAGCAGCCCCTTGATAACTCAGTTAGGTAATCCTGCACCCTTAATTAGATGAGAAAAACCTTAACTTTATCCCCTGTTTGACAGGAGCACAGAGATACATTCCAGATACTGCACCAAAAAAAAAAAGAAAAGAAAGAAAAACCTTTAGCAAACAGATGGTATCATTCTGTAACTAAAAACATTCTCTAATCATATTTAAATTACTAATATGCATTTCAAGGCTTATTAACAAAATATAGTATTGATCAAGACCGTCTAAGGCCAATTAACGTCTCCAATGTATAGATGTAAAGACTTCGCAAATACTTCTCTCTCTACTTAAGAAGCAAAAGGATTCCTCTTCTTCCCACATCCTACTCCCAGCCCCCTGGACTCGGAGTCCCAAGATTTCCAGGGAAATCTGAAGTTAACCCCAAGCCCTCAGGTTCCTCAGTTCAGTAAACTCGCTGAGAAGGGGACCTCCCCACCCTTCGCCAGCCTAAACTCCCCATTCCCACTCCTCTATTTACTGAGCATTTCAAAAATACACTGACTTTTCTACCAGATATTTTATAGTTACCTTGGTCTAAACCTAATCCTCACAATTGTCTGGCAGAAGGACTGGAAGGAGGCTGTCACCCTGTGTATTTACCATGTGAGGACACTCAGGCTGGGAAAGGAGAGGGACCCAGTCTCCCAGAGCCTCCCAGAGGATTCCCACTCCATCGGGCTCCACACTAGGCTGCGGTCCCGAGCAAATAGCGGGATGCTTCTCTTCAGATTCTGACCTCACCATTTATTAGATGATGGTTTTGGTTAAGTTCCTTAATCTCACTAAGTATCAAATGGGCATATTGTGGCAGACACTTTATAGAAAGAGAAGGATTAAATTGGTTAGTACATGCAAGAAACTAATCATGGATTTTAGAACATAATAAATGCTAATTAAAGTTTCTACTAATGACTTAATTTCTTTATTCTTCCAAAATGTGTATTGAGCACTCACTCTGTACAAAGCAAGGGAGCTGTGGTCATTGCCCTCATGGATGCTGTAGTTCTTTTATTATCATTGTTATCATTTACATGAGCTCTTGGGCTTCCCAGGTGGCTAGTGGTAAAGAACCTGCCTGCCAGTTCTTTACCCAGGAGATGAGGGTTCGATCCCTGGGTCAGGAAGATCCCATGAACAGAAGAGCCTGGAGGGCTACAGTTCATGGGATCTGCAACTGAGCACACACACACAAACAGTAACAGGATTTCTTGAGCTAATCCTCTAAAGCAATGTAATAGTATACTTTTCCCTCTAGAGGGAGCTCGAGGAACTGCTTCACTCCACCTTTAAAGAGTTGTTTTTTGTGTAGGTCAAGGACAAAAGAGAATCCTAATATATAACTAGATCATTAATCACAGGATATAACTTTTGTGAGACTAGGTGTAGCCTTTATGGGTAGTACAAACAGAACTGAATTGGAAAAAAATATATTTTTTGGAATCTTTTCTGCATGAAACCAATTTTTAATTGTTCTTGTCTATTCATGTATATGGTATGAGAGACTTTTCCAAGCATTATCCTTATCTTTTAGCCTTTTCATACTGTTCATGGGGCTCTCGGAGCAAGAACACTGAAGTGGTTTGCCATTCCAAATCAACCCTGAATATTCATTGGAAGGATTGATACTGAAGTTGAAACTCCAATACTTTTGACCATCTGATGTGAAAAGCTGACTCACTGGAAAAGACCCTGATACTGGGGAAGACTGAAAAAAAAAGAAGAGGGTGACAGAAGATGAGATGGTTAGATCACATCACTGAGTCAATGGACATGAGTTTGAGCAAACTCTGGGAAACAGTAAAGGACAGGGAGGCCTGGCGTGCTGCCATCCATGGGGTTGCAGAGAGTCAGACACGACTTAGTGACCAAACAATACTCCCTATCTTTGGAAGCCCAGAAAGAATAAAGGTGGGCTTTAAAAAAAAAAAACAAACAAAGCAGGTATACAGTGGGATGCTTCGGCTTTCCACTAGTCTAGGCAACAAGGTTTATCCTGCTGGCCTGACCAGGTTAACAAACCACATAGTGGGTTTGGCTTTGATGTCTCACTAGGATTAAGGATGCATTTGCCTCAAGAGCGTTCCATTCACTTAACTCTTGGGACCCTCATAGGACCGAATGCAATGACGCCAGCGTTTGGATACTGTTCACAGACCAGCTAATAATACAAAGGAGAATTCTGTAACTTTTGTATAGACGGAAAACAGACTTGTGCTTGCCAAGGGGGAGGAGGTGGAGGAGGGACGGATTGGGAGTTTGGGATTAGCAGATGCAAACTAGTTTATAGGATGGATAAACAAAGTCCTACTGCATAGCACAGGGAACTATGTTCAATATTCTGTGGTAAGTCATAATAGAAAAGAATATGAAAAAGAAAGCATATATATATAATATATATATATAACTGAGTCACTTTGCTGTACAGCAGAAATTAATACAGCATTGTAAATCAACCACACTGCAATTAAAAAAAAAAAATCAGACCCATATAATGATCCTGTTTCTCTGAAATAATGAAAACTAGCACTAGAAAGATAAACTCATTTGCTTCAGGTCACAAATCTAATTAGTTTTGAACAAATATCAGCAGAATGGTTTGTAATAGTTTAATAGTTACATTATTTCAACAGGAACTCCAATTTTCAATAAACTCTTCATGTAATCAAAATAAGTGACTTGAGACAAATTAGGATAGGAAGCTACTCCAAAAGGAAAATTATTTTAGTAAAGATGATGGAAGGTATTTTTGTTCTGTTGCCTTTGTTTTGTTCTTTTTAAGACAACAGAAGGACTCTGAGTTCATACATCAATCTGAATGAAAGAATTTTCTTTAGAAGCCTGGCTGACAAGGTTGCCAGGAAATCAAGAGGTCATGTGTCTGAAGAAGTGAAGTCGCTCATTTGTGTCTGACTCTTAGTGACCCCGTGGACTGTAGCCTACTAGGCTCTTCCATCCATGGAATTTTCCAGGCAAGAATACTGGAGTAAGTTGCCATTTCCTTCTCCTGGGGATCTTCCCAACCCAGGGATTGAACCTGGGTCTCCTGCACTGCAGGCAGATGCTTTACCGTCTCAGCTACCAGGGAAGCTGTGTCTGAAAAAAACCACTTCTAATTGTGCTAATGCCACAGAAGAGTGCAACTCAAAGAAATTATTTTTAATGCAAATTATTTAATACTTATGAAAATTGTTATAAAACACGCCTGCTTTTCATTTAGAACCAAGATCAAAACTATTAACTTAATTTTATCCTCCTTATGCATGTTCAGACCTAGAACATAAATACACCCCAATACATACCAACGCACACATACAGCACACACATGCGTGTCCTTGTGGACGTGCCCATAAACGACATTTCCACTCAGAGCACTAATCTCACTCCCTTCCTGATCTGCATTAGCCTTCTCCCTTCCCTTCTCATGAAGGCGTGGTGGTG
>NW_011495015.1:4840098-4843428 GCF_000754665.1 Bison bison bison | reverse complement strand
GCAGAAAAGATGATTGCAGTGGAGAAAAGGAAAATTTGCAGAATGTTGGATAAAACAGATGAGAGATGAGAAGGGCTATTCTCTAATAGCACTTGATTCATTTATTACCTACCTCGACATGATTTTAAGTGACTACGATCTTATCAAAACTTCCTTGTTATAAAACACTATCAGAAAGCACATCAGTGAAGTTACTCAAGGTTGCCCCATATTGTAATTCTAAAACAAATGGAACAAAACTGGACTTTTGTTCTTTTCTTTGATCCTAGTTGATCTGTAACTGGTATGATATCACTGGTGCCATGTCTAGAGTAATAATTCACAGAATCAGAGGATTTCTGCTTCAGGAAAGAACATAGCCCAATGCTCTTGCTACAGCAACTAGAGGTAAAAAAGTGGATGAATTACCAAGAGCATACTTCAAATAGGGCTTCCCCAAGGTCTCAGTGGGTAAAAAATCTACCTGCCAGTGCAGGAGACACAGCAGACCCGGGTTCAATCCCTGGGCCACGAAGATCCCCTGGAGGAGGAAAAATGGGCAACCCACTCTAGTGTTCTTGCCTGGAGAATTCCACGGACAGAGGAGCCTGGTGGGCTACAGTACAAAGGGTCACAAAGAGTTGGACACAACTGAGCAACTAAGCACGCATACTTAAGATAAAGCAGAGTTATGAGGTGTGATGGGAACTGGGTAAACAGGAGTCACAAACCAGGGCAAGTCTTTCCAGGCGGAAGGGGTGGGGTCTTGGCTGATTCTGGATGAGGACTGAGGAAAGTGAAATCAGCAAGGATTCTGGCAGTCTGATGGACTGATTAGAAACAAGAGATATCCAAAGGGGGCGAGGCTTTCCCCCAGAGGACTCATGCTGGATTCTGGCAGAACGGGCAGAAGGCTGGGAAGTGAAATTCCTCATAACTCATGTTTCAGGAAACACAGTCCCTCTAGAAGGATGAGGTCTGCCTCAAACATATGAAGCAATTGGAACTCTCACATGTTACTACCACACTGGAAACCCCTTTGACGGAATCTAGTAAACACATATATGTGATGATCCAGAAATTCTACTCCTGGCTAACTACCCAAAGATATGGACAAGGATGTTATTTGTGATATCCAAAACTGAGGGGAAACCCTAATGGAGTTGATAAGTAGAGATATATTTACATAATAGAATACAAAGCAAATTAAAAAAAAAAAATTACCACTATTTTCACCAACATGAGTGAATCTCAGACAAAATGTTGAGGAAAAAACTCCCCCCAAACAAAAAAGAGTGCATACTGCATGATTCCATCTTTAATGAAGTTTAAAAATGAGCAAAATCCATCTTCAATTATATAGGTCAAAATAGTAGTTAGTTTTATGGAGGTATCAATCGGCCAGGGGCATGAGGAAATGTGTTTATATCAATCTAATGGTACTTCCCTGGCTATACACACACATAAAAATTCATCAAGCTGTACATTTATATAAAACCTCAATTTAAAAATTAGAGGGAAAAAAAACCCTACGTGGAATAATTTAATTTTAGAACCAGAAAGCAGCTTAGTGATCATCTTAGCCAATTTTTATTTTACATTTTGGAAACCAAGTCTCAGGAAATTAAGAAACTTGTTGATACTATGCAGGTAATGTATTCACTTGTTCAGCAAGTAATTACTGGAAGCTTACTCTTTGCTGACACCGTATGAAGATACAGGTTATCAAGACAGACACGTCACCTGTTTTCATGAAATTTCTGTTTCTAGCTGTAGAAACAGAAATTAAGCAAATAACCTAAAAAATAAACATGTAACGGCAGACTGTGATGAACGGTGTGAAGGACCAACATGTGGTGTCTGAGTGATCACACCTGGAGCACAAGCCCACCTGGTGGACAGATTCCTGCTCCCTTTCTTCCAACAACACTGCCTTATCCCAACCACTTTGAACTTTAAAAAACTAGGAAGAAATTCTAAATCTTCATGAATTTATTCTGGAGAATGTCTCCAGATTTCCAATTTCTCCAGACTTCAAAGGGCAACCTTTAATTATAAACCACAGGCAAAACAATAAATAAATGTCAAGGGGGGTGACCCTCAAGAATTGCCAAAAAGGACTCCATTTTGTCAGGAAAGGAGCTGCTCAAGTTTGGGGACTTGACATTAGCTTCCTGTTACATCTCAGCTCTTTAGATTCACGAGGTGGATGGCCCGGCAACAGTACCTCAGCCCCTTTTCCCTCCCTCTCCTGTTTATATGACATTTATGTAGGTTCAATTGTTATAAATTAGCCAACTTGGAAAACAGGACCAAGATAAATCAATATCAAGGCAGCCAAGATCTCCATAATAAAGTTAAAATACACACCACGTCTGATTTCTTCAGCAACTCACAGTCTGTGACTTCAAGGATTTGTTTCAAATGACGCCGGCTTCCGCTCAGGCAGATTATCTTTCCAAAAAAGCTGCTCAGCTTTGCCTGCAACAAACATGAGTCTTGAGTGAGTTCAGTTTTCTTTGATAAGAAACACCCATAGAACCACTGAACTTCCCAGATGGCTCAGGGGGCAAAGAATCTGCCGGCCAATGCAGGAGACACAGGAGAGGCGGCCTCAATCCCTGGGTCCGGAAGAGCCCCTTGAGGAGGAAATAGCAACCCACTCCAGTATTCTTGCCTGGAGAATCCCATGGACAGAGGAGCCTGGCGGGATACAGTCCATGGGGTCGCAACGAGTTGGACATGACTGAGTGACTAAGTGCATAGTACCATTATCTTAAGTTTGGGTTTCTGAGATGAAGATTTGAGTGAAAGTAGTTCATTTCGGAGCTTACCCAAGACATCACCAGCGGGAAGATGGCGGAGTGAGAGAGAGAGAGACGGAAGGGAGGGACCGCGTACACCTGAAATGAATCAGGCTGGTCGTGATAAGAGCCTCTGGATTGGTCCACCCAAGGGCAAGGAGGCTGGGGTACTTACTACCATCCATCAGCGTTTGAAAGCTTCACCTGGGGACCTAGCTCCCTGGCGCCTCCAGCTATCCTTGTGTGGGCTGAGCACACAAGTGGAGGAAAATGGCAAATGCTAAGGGATTATGAGTGCCCACCAACAACGCTGGCCACACGTGCAACAAGTAGTTGAGCATTAGTGCAAGAGTGTGCAGGAGGTTGGTTCTTAAACACGAGTGTCAGGCGTGTAGAGGAAACTGGTTAAACGGTTCGGTAGAGAGGATTCAGTTGAGAGGATCTAAGGCACATTCTCATTCAGAAAACGAAGATCATGGCATCTGGTCCCATCACTTCATGGGAAATAGATGGGGAAACAGTGGAAACAGTGTCAGACTTTATTTTT
>NW_011495015.1:4832083-4839933 GCF_000754665.1 Bison bison bison | reverse complement strand
AAATTAAAAGACGCTTACTCCTTGGAAGGAAAGTTATGACCAACCTAGATAGCATATTCAAAAGCAGAGACATTACTTTGCTAACAAAGGTCTGTCTAGTCAAGGCTATGGTTTTTCCAGTGGTCATGTATGGATGTGAGAGTTGGACTGTGAAGAAAGCTGAGCACTGAAGAATTGATGCTTTTGAACTGTGGTGTTGGAGAAGACTCTTGAGAGTCCCTTGGACTGCAAAAAGATCCAACCAGTCCATTCTAAAGGAGATCAGTCCTGGGTGTTCTTTGGAAGGACTGATGCTGAAGCTGAAACTCCAATACTTTGGCCACCTCATGTGAAGAGTTGACTCATTGGAAAAGACCCTGATGCTGGGAGGGATTGGGGGCAGGAGGAGAAGGGGACGACAGAGGATGAGATGGCTGGATGGCATCACGGACTTAATGGACATGAGTTTGGGTGAACTCTTGGAGTTGGTGATGGACAGGGAGGCCTGGCGTGCTGCAATTCATGGGGTTGCAGAGTCGGACATGACTGAGCGACTGAACTGAACTGAACTGAACTGAAGGCACATTCTTGGCTTCCCAGGTGGCTCAGCGGTGAAGAATCCACCTGCCAATGCAGGAGACACAAGAAGCACAGGTTCGATCCCTGGATTGGGAAGATTCCCTGGAGAAGGAAATGGCTGGAGAATTCCATGAACAGAGAGGAGCCTGGTGAGCTACACAGTTCATGGGGTTGCAAAGAGTCAGATATGACTGAGCACACACACAAGGCACATTTTTTACTTTAAAAATTGAAAAGCAGTATGTGAATTCAGATGGCCAACAGGCAAAGGAAAAGATATTCAACATCACTAATTATTAGAGAAAAGCAAATCAAAATGATGATTAGGTACCACCTCACTTTGGTCAGAATGGTCACCCTCAAAAAGTCTACAAATAACAAATGCTGGAGAGAGTATGGAGAAAACGGAACTCTCCTACACTGTTGGTGGGAATGTAAATTGGTCCGGCCACTATGGAGTACAGTATGGGGGTTCCTTAAAAAACTAAAAATAGAACCACCATATGATCCTGCAATCCCACTATTGGGCATATATCCTGAGGAAACTATAATTAGAAAAGATATATGCATCCCAATGTTCATAAGAGCACTTTTACATACAATAGCCAAAACATGGAAACAACCTCAACGTCCATGAACAGATGACTGGATAAAGATGTGGTATGTTTATACAATGGAATGTCACTCAGCATAAAAAAGAAGAAATAATGCCATTTACAGCAGCATAGACGGACCTAGAGATTACCATACTAAGCAAAGTAAGCCAGACAGAAAAACATCATATGACCTATACGTGGAATCTAAAAAAAAAGATACAAACGCACTTATTTACAAATTAGAAACAGACCCACAGACAGAAAACAAACTTACAGTTACCAAAGGGGAAAGGGGTGAGGCAGGGACGAATTAGGGGTTTGGGATTAGCATATACACACTACTGTATATAAAATAGATAACCAACAAGGTCCTACTGTAGAGCACAGAGAGTTATATTCGACATCTTGTAATAACCTACAAGGAAAAAGAATCTGAAAAATAAAATACACACATATATATATTCTGTAGCCCACCAGGCTCCTCTGTCCATGGAATTCTCTAGGCAAGAAGTACTGGAGTAGGTAGCCATTCCCCTCTCAGGGGATCTTCCCAATCCAGGGATCAAACCCAGATCTGCTGCACTGGGCAGATTCTTTACCATCTAAGCCACTGCTGCTGCTGCTGCTGCTAAGTCGCTTCAGTCATGTCCGACTCTGTGCGACCCCATAGATGGCAGCCCACCAGGCTCCGCTGTCCCTGGGATTCTCCAGGCAAGAACACTGGAGTGGGGTGCCATTTCCTTCTCCATTTGTATGTATATATATATATGTATTATTTATACATATATATATACTTCCCTGGTGGGAAGTATAGATATAGATATATCTTATATATATACATATATTACAGTGGATATATAATATATATTATAGTTGATATATTATATAAAATATATTATTATATTTATAATATATTATAAATAAAATAAAATATATATTATACTCTATAAAATATTTTATAAATTATACCTTACAATATGTTTAAATAATATAAGTATGTAATTTATATTATATTACATGATAATATATTTAATAATAGTATATAATTATAATATTTGGTTATATTAATTATACATATTAATTATATATGTATAACTGAATCACTTTGCTATGTACCTGAAGCTAACCAACATTGTAAATCAACTATTATTATACTTCAATAAGAAAAGAGAACAAGGGATTTAAAAAATGAAAGCAGTATGTGAATAAAGCTCTCTCTTCTTCTGTTATTACATAGAACCGTGGGCCATCTGTGATCCAGGTGTAATAATCAGCAGAATTGTTTTTTCCCAATTGGATGATGACACCGGATCTTCAGAGTTGCAAGAGTCTAGTAATCACTTTCAGTGGAAGCGTGAGCAAACAACAGTGATGCCTGGTATCCAGGGAATTTATATATGTAACTTCATTCATTTTTAATTTCATGAAAGAAAGAGAAACTAAAAGGAAGCTAAAGGAATCTCTACACTTTAAATAAACCTTTATCATAAGAAATTATTTTCTAATGCATTCCTTGAGGGTTAAGGAAAATTTTGAAATCAATTAAGGGATTGGAATTTTTGGGTTTTTTTAAAGCTAAATCATTCAAGTTAAGGTGAGATAAATTGTCTTTCTCTAATAGATGAAGTCATTAGCACAATGTCATGTCCTCAGCCCCATCTCCTGATTTTGTAAGTTATGTTTTTATTTTGTCAAAATAGAACAACTCACAATCTTTTCATTAGCCCAATTTTTGCAATTACATCATGTTCACTTGATATTTAAGTGAAAACACTGCTCCTCACTGGGCTTCCCCAGTGGCTCAGCAGTAAAGAATCCACCTGCAATGCAGAAGTCGCAGGTTCAATCCCTGGGTTGGGAAGATCCCCTAGAGGGGCACATGGCAACCCACTCCAGTATTCTTGCCTAAAGAATCCAATAGACAGAGGAGCCTGGCAGACTACTGCCCATACGGTCGCAGAGTCAAACATGACTGAAGTGACTTAACACGCATGAATTGCTCCTCACCGATCATTATACTACAGCTTCCCAACAACCTCAGTTCAGTTCAGCTCAGTTCAGTTGCTCAGTCGTGACCCCATGGACTGCAGCACACCAGGCTTTCTTGTCCATCACCAACTCCCAGAGCTTGCTCAAACTCATGTCCATTGAGTCGGTGATGCCATCCAACTATCTCATCCTCCTTCGTCCCCTTCACCTCCTGCCTTCAATCTTTCCCAGCATCAGGGTCTTTTCCAATTACTCAGTTCTTCGAATCAGGTGGCCAAAGAATTGGAGCTTCAGCTTCAGCATCAGTCCTTCCAGTGAATATTCAGGACTGATTTCCTTTAGGATTGATCTTCTTGCAGTCCAAGGGGGACTCTCAAGAGTCTTCTCCAGCACCACAGTTCAAAAGCATCAATTCTTCAGCACTCAGCTTTCTTTATGGTCAACAACCTAGATTCTTTATCTTTTTAGTTGGCTGAAATTTCCGGCCAAGTAGGTTTTCAAAGAAGGGCTCTTGACCATTTTTTTAATGATAGGCTTTGTCCTTGAGTGACACCTTGGCTGGGAATAACATACTTGCTTCACACTTTCCATCCTTCAGAGCTTCTCCAGAGCCTTTCTCTCTTACCTTAGGATGTCACACACTGCTCTGAAGGAGTCTGACACCAGCTCCAAGTTCTACCTCTGTAAAGGACTAGCTCTCAGCCTAGGATTTTCAAGAATTTTTCTTTGATTCTTGGAAATATCGCTGTTGAGTATATGTATCCATTTCCCTAGAAAATGATGAGATTTCTAAACATGTGTTTTGTTTCCTTTCTGTCTCCCTGTTTTCATTTCTGTCAGACCAGGTTGTCATGTCTCTGAAAGGAGTCCTGTTTCCTGTTTCACCTTTTTCTACCCTACACTGGAGCCAGAAGACAATCACGACACCTCCTCATCCACCTTTCTCCACATGGGGGTCAGGATTCTGTGGCTTCTGAGGAGCAGAAGGGAAAGGAGTCGCTTCCCATGCTCTGCTGCCGTTTTGTTTTGCTCCCTTGGGGTCTCCTGTTTCTTTTCTTTGCTGCCACTGTTCATGGGTGACGGCATTCTTTTACTCCTGATGATGGTTTTTGCTGGCCCTTTACTATGTCTTACATTTCTTATTCTGTAAGGCAGTTTGATTAGTCCATCTTAACATAAGTATCCCTGGGTTTTATATTCTTAAGTTCCCCAGCTAATGCACATGCCCACAAAGAACAGTGACGGATGTAGGTGTGTGGTCAGTGGTGTCCAACTCTTCTGTGACCCTATGGATTATAGCCCACCAGGTTCCTTTGTTAATGGGACTCTCCCGAATACTGAAGTGGGGATTAGGCACAGGGCTTCCCAGGTGGCTTAGTGGTAAAGAATCCTCCTGCCAATGCAGGAGACATAGGAGACAGGGTTCAATCGCTGGGTGGGGAATATCCCCTAGAGAAGGAAATGGCAACCCACCCCAGTATTCTTACCTGGAAAAAAAATAAAGAATACCGGAGCAGGTTGCCATTTCCTCTTCCAGGGAATCGTCCCCACACAGAGGTCAAACTCAATCTCCTGGGATTCCAGCATTGACAGGCAGATTCTTTACCACTGAGCCACCTGGGAAGCCCGATGTATGTCTTCTTATGCCCAATAGCTACTCACTTTTGATACTTACCCTCTCTGAGATTCAGTGTGACTTTCTCTGCAAAAGAAGAATAAAATCTTCCTGGCTACAACTTGATTGTGAAGTTGTGATGACGCACATGAGTTAACGTGTAGTCACATATTTCAGAGAACTTTCTCACACTCAAGAGAGCCAACAACATGATTGTATTTTCTACTTTCTCTTTACATAAACTGAAGAATTACTCAAACTGGGGTATTTAGTTTTTACACCAGTTTGGATCCTACAGTTGCTAAACTAGTTACCAGATTTTTCAGGGATTTCATTCTCTGCTACTTTTTAGTTAGAATAGTTGTTACTGTGGATAAATATAAAATTCCTTCCTTTTTTGTAATTTTTAATAGTGATTTTTTATAGTGATTTTTTCTGAAAATAGTCAAAGTGGGGCAGTTTCAAAGATTATTTTTAAATGGCCGATTCATTTACTTGTAACCAGAAACCATGCCATAAATGGAGACTAAAGCAGCTAAAGGAGAAAAAAAAGAAACAAAGATGAAGCAGTAAGTTCTCTTAACAATACTGTTCATGGTGGGTGGGTGACTGCAGAAAAACAGAGCAGCAAAAAGAATTTCTCTCCAGTTCCACCCCAGGGACAGGCAGAGCCCAAGACAAAGAGCTGAAAGCAGAGTTGGGAGGTCCATGCGCGTTTTACTATCTATTAAGCCAGGAAGGTAAAGGGCATGAAATACGTGCCCCCACTAATTCCAGTATTCTTGCCTGGAAAATCCCATGGACAGAGGAGCCAGGCGGGCTGCAGTCCATGGGGTCACAGAGAGTCAGACATGCCTGAGCACACATACACAACCGATTCCTAGGACCAAAAGCTTTGTGCTGGCTTGCGAGCATAATCAGGGGAAAGGCCATCTCCAAATGAAGTTCTGTTGGCTCCTTTAAAACCTCATAACTTTATACTGAGACAGATACAAGGAGGAGTTTATCAGATGCATTTATTTTTATGGCTAAGTTTTCTTGTGTGTTCAGTCATTCAGCTGTGTCCAACTCTTTGTGACCCCATGGACTGTAGTCCATCATGCTTCTCTGTCCATGGGACTCTCCAGGCAAGAATACTGGAGTGGTTGCCATTTCCGTAGGATTCTACTAATAAGGCACTAATCTGTCGAGTGCAGCGACAGATAAACTTTCTTTTTGCCTTCCAAGAACATATCAATATCTCTGTTCCTTGCTGTAGACTTTCCATCTCAGAAAGACCATGAAAGACACCTGGCTTCCAAACCTACTTACCTGTACTTCCTGAGATCAAAAGGCCGCTTCTTAGCACACACTAGCTTTTCTGCTCAAGCTTCAGGGACCCACATCCCACAGCTGTGTTCAGACAGGGTCAGTGACAGCCCATTAAGAAGTGCTTTCAGGATTCCAGAATCTAGAGGTTTGGAAAACAGCCTTGGGATGCCTCATGGACCCATATGAAAGGAGCCAAACAGTAGGGTGAAGAAAACTTGGCTTAAATGACAACGTGTTTCAAAGCTGGGTATATTTTATTTATAAATAACATTTAGATACAGAGGTTAATCAGAGATTCTCCAAGATCCCCCAGAGTATTAGCACAGACACACCAGAGAGGAAAGAGAGCATGTTTATGGGTTTCTGCCATCTGGCAGCTAAACCCAAGGCTGGTTCTATCCAGACATCTCAGTAGACAGAGGGCCGGATCACTTGTAAAATACAAGCATTGGATTTATTTTTTCAATCGTGGATACTCCTGACTCAGTTCCCTTAATACCTTCATTCCTATTATCTAGGTTGTACAATTATATTCCATCCATGATATAACTTCGACTTAAACTCGTTCTTCAACTGTCATGAGTATTACAGAAAATTATGAATAAACCACATTTGAAGGTTCACCCCTCTGCTCCCTCCCTAATCATTCTCCCTGTAAATTTATTCCATCACATTCCACATGGTGTGAGAGTGTCTAACAGAACTGATGAGACACTGTTCTCATTTATTTCTCAACAGTATCCATTCTGGAAAGTGTAAATAGTGGGATTTTAGAAGTCTGTCAATATCAGTCACACTTCATTCACTGGTACTTTGCTTTTTAAAAAACCGTCAGATGTAGACACTGACACTCGGAAGCCCAAAAGTTTCTAACAAAGGTCAGACTCTTCCTCTGTTCTCAGAAGCACCAGCTCAGTAGCTGTTGGGGAGCCCAGGAAATAGGACAGCAGGGACACAGAGGGCTGTACAGCCCCCACGTGGAAGGGGAGCAGAACTCATTCTGTGGCAACACAGGTGGTTTATCCATTTGCACACATACACTCCCATGACTGCATTCACAACACGGTCGCTTTGTTGATCTCACTGTATTTTCACATTTCAGAGAGTTGAGAAAATGATTTTTCCCATTTTACATGTCATTCATTCCAGATAGATATGATATTCATAGTTTCAAAAAACAAAAATCTAATTTGTGGATGGGAGAAGGAAAGTCCCTATTTGCAAATTACTAGTGTATATGCATAGTCTGATGGCCACACGGCATTTATAAGGCCTCAGAGCTCCCTCTGAGGACCCCGCATCCCATAATCAGACCCCAGGGCATCTCAGGATGGAATCTATAATCCCAGCTGTTCTTCACCTGTGCACTTAGGTTCACCTGTCTTACTTTCACTGTGAAATAGAAAAAGAAATCTGTAATATTTCATAAGGCTTTCTGCACAAGGAGAAAATATCAGCTATCAAACAATTGAGAGAATTGAGACTGAGTCCTTGAAAATCTAAATTCTTCCTTTTTTTTTTTTTTTACAAAATAATATAAATACATGCCTCTGTAAGATCCTGAGGGACTTAGAATTTACCTTTTCTTAATATGATCTTGGGCCTGAACCCACTTTATTAAAGCCTTCAGTTCCATATTTGAGGAGGACTGCAATGCCCTTCCCTCACCTTTCCAGCAAGCCTTGTTTAAATATTGTAAAGACCACAGTAGGGCAGTCGGTGCTTCAGCAGAGAGAACTGGTGAGTTAAGTTACAGGAAGAATGCATACAAGGCCAAATAA
>NW_011495015.1:4829105-4831983 GCF_000754665.1 Bison bison bison | reverse complement strand
AACAAATAAACAAACAAGACAGAACCGTTTTTTTTAAGAGAACTTTAGAAATGAATTGTGCTGCAAAACTACACCTGTGATGGCAGTGTCTTGCCTGCCTATTTCAGAGGCACTGCATTAATACAAACAGAGCTGTCTGATGCACTTGCCAGGACAGAGCCCCTCGGCCAAGGGCTAGCTCGAATTCGTCCTACTGCTAGGTGTGAATGACTCTTCGGTTTGCTTCACTGGCAACGTTTCTGGTGACACATCCTACACTTGAAAAAGGGCTGGAAACCAAGCGTGTGATAAAAGCGCCGGCCGTGTGTTACTTCTCGTGCTTCTTGGTCGATTCCCCTGCGCCCGGCCGGAGGCTGCCCCGGGCGGTGTCGCCGGCCCTGGCGTCCCTCCTCCGGCTCTGGCTCTCCCGGGAGACCTGCTGCACGGCCCGAAGGATGGCATTCTGCACGATCTGTCTGCTGGTGGTCTGCAGCTTCGCCTCTTCGGGCTCACTTCCAGGCTTCTCACCTGGCCAAGAACAGAAAGGGAGGGGAAAGCATAAGGTTAATTGGGGGTGTGGGAGGTTAAACAGGCCAGGGCTAGTAGGAAAAAAGAGGCTAATAAATAAGATCTCTAGAGGGGCCCACCACATTAGTTGTGAGGAGCCCTGCACAGCAGGGGCTACCCTGATGGCTCTACCAGTAAAGAATCCACCTGCAATGCAGGAGACCCAGGTTTAAAACCTGGGCTGGGAAGATTCCCTGGAGAAGGAAATGGCAACCCACTCCAGTATTCTTGCCTGGAGAATTCCATGGACAGAGGAGCCCAGTGGGCTACAATCCATGGGGTTGCAAAGAGTTGGGCACGACTGAGTACCTAACACATACCACTCTTGTCTCCCTGTCTCCCTTTCCAGCAGAATCTCCACAGGTCTGCCCCAGTGATGTGCCGAATTTCTACTCCCATCCTCCCAGCATCCTCTGGTGGTTCTGCTTCTCTAGGCTCTCACAAGAGCCTGCCTCCTTCCATCTCATCGCTCTGTCGCTTCTGACTGCATCACCCTCAGCTGCTCGTTGTTGTTCAGTCGCTCAGTCCTATTCCACTCTCTGTAACCCCATGGACTGCAGCACGCCAGGCTCCCCTCTTCTTCACCATCTCCCGGAGCTTGCTCAAACTCATGTCCATTGAGTCAGTGATGCCATCCAACCATCTCAGCCTCAGTCACCGCCTTTTCCTCCTCCCCTCAATCTTTCCCAGCATCAGGGTCTTTTCCAATGAGTTAGCTCTTCGTATCAAGTGGCCAAAGTATTGCATGAGTGGGGCTCATTAACGCAGATCCCCTCTGGGGCTGGAAGGAAGCCAAAGAGAAAAGGAAGGGCAGGGCATTTTCTTTGGAGGAACTGTGGTGGACCCTGCGAACATCACTCTGCTCACATTTTACTGGGGGAAATGGAGCCACGTGGCCACACTTACCACACAGAAGACCACAAATACAGTCACCAACCTGATAGCCATGTGCCCAGCTTACGACTCAGGGAGGCTCTATCACTAGAACAAAAAAGCGATGACTTCCATGCAACGGCAAGGCTAAAGTGAAAAGCAAGAAGACATACACCCGCGGCAGGCCCCAGCTGGCCCTCAGGGAGATCGGCTGAGACCACCAAGCAGCGTAAGTGCGTGGGCAACAACGAGGTACCAAAGGGCCAGGGGTGCCCCAGCAAGAGCATCTCAGCCAAGCCGGATCTGTGTGAATTCGCAAATGATCCTTGCGTGAAGTCACTTTTCACTCTTTGGGTGGAGGACAGATGGCTCTAAGGGTAAGAGCAGGATGAGTTCTTAACAAGAGACAGAGAAGGAAAAGAAAATCTACTCTGAATTTAGCTGTGACCTAACATCCAAGCTAAATCGTCTTCTCCTCGCTCATCCATTATGAAGAAAAATCAATTAAGAAGTCAGAGGCAGTCTGTGAGATTCTGTGTCTGGGGGATCCCTTCGGGGATTTGCAAGGCAGGTTTAACCTTAACTGCCCTCATCACCACTTTGCTCTGGGTCAGGAATTTCTACCTATGGCAGAGCATGTGGGACAAAAAGAGGTGCAATGAGCTCAAACAGAGAAAGAGAAGGATGAAGATGAGGGTAAAAGCCACTCAGAGCATTTAAGAGAGGAAAAGCAAAACAAGAAGTTATATACGGAACCACAAAAGACTCCGAATAGCCAAAGAAGTTCTGAGAAAGAAGAATAAAGCACGAGGTGTCACATTTCCTGATTTCAAGCTATTTTATAAACACTACAGTAATCAAAACCATGCGGTGCTGGCATAAAAACAAACACACAGACCCATGGAACATTAGAGAGAGCCCAGAAATAAACCCATGCGTGTACCGTCAACTAATACTCGACAGTAGAGCAAAGAATACTCGAGATAAAAGACAGTCTCTTCAATAAATGGTATTGGAAACATGATGGACCCAGGGAGTGTCACACTGAGTGGAGTAAGTCAGATAGAGGAGAAATATCACATGACATCCCTTATATGTGGAATCTAAAAAGAAATTACACAAATGAACTTACAAAACAGAAAGAAACTCACAGACTTGGAAAATGAACTTATGGTTGCCGAGGGAAGGGGCAATTAAGGACTTTGGGAAGGTCATGTACACACTGCTATATTCAGAATGGATAACCAACAAGGACCCTCTGTACAGCACATGGAACTCCACTCAATGTTAGGTGGCAGCCTGGATGGGAGGGGAGTTTGGGGGAGAGTGGGTACATGTATATGTATCGCTGAGTCCCTTCATTGTTCACCTGAAATTGTCACAACATTGTTAACCAGCCACGCACCAACACAAAATAAAAAGTTGAGAAAATATAAATTTTTTAAAAACGGTGCTGGAA
>NW_011495015.1:4818909-4829005 GCF_000754665.1 Bison bison bison | reverse complement strand
AATACAATTCTAAAAGAAAACACAGGGGAAAAAGCTCCTTGACAAGGGTCTTGGCGACAAGTTTCTGGCTAGACACCCACAGCACAAACACAGCAGAAGGCGGAGCCACAACTGAAACCCTTAGTTTTGCCATTTACTTACATGCATGAAACTTACTTGAAATTAATGAATCACCTACAGGTTGCAGTTGGCCCGCACCTTGTGTTAAGTGATGTAAACATCCGCTAGCCTACTTAGCATTTACCAAATCGTTTTGGTATTTCACAAAAGATGATGAATCGATTTAATTAGCTTTAAACTCGAAACGCCCAATATAAACATGCTGAAATCAAGAAATCGAGATGTGACTGAATCTGTCTTCAGCATCTTTCCACCCTGAAGGGTAACCTCCTCCCCCATCCCCCCACATGCAGTCAGGCACCCATCCCTGTGGGCAGTTTCTGGAGAGACCCCCCCACCCCCTGGGGCTGGCCTCCAGAAGGCTGCCGTGAGCCCTCGTGTTCGCCTCCTCCCCTCAGATCCTGCTGTTCCACTGGGCACCTGCCCCAACCGGAAGTCATCAGAGGACCTCAAGTGCAAGGTGGTTAATAACAGGTCCTAATTCCCTATTTATATCCATCAAAACCATGCTTCTAAGGACCTTAGGAATATACTTCTGCTAAAAACGTACAGTTTCCCCCCCAACATCCTAAGTGTCATTTGCCTCTATGACATTAACCCTATTATGTTCCAGTTTGATGGATTTTGGAAAAGGTCAGTATTCCCATTTTTGAGGCCAAATCCGATTAGTGATTTTCCCTGGATCACACAGCTGGTGGTAAAGGCTGTATAAGAAGCAGCATCTTTAGCTGTCACCTTTCCCCACTGGGTCACTAAATATGCAAACTGCAGACATCCCTATGAGGGCAGCTCGGCTTTTGTTTTTTGTCATAGACACACACACACACACACACACACACACACACGGGGGAAAAAAGTTTTTCACTCGAGGAAACTGAGGCAGGAAAAATGCTCGCAAAAATGCCACCTTGGAAATGTGTTAGGTATTTAATGTTCTGAACACTTGGATAGCAAATAACTCCATCAAGACTGGGTTGTGAGTTCAGAGAGACCCAAAATGCTGTTCTGGTCTCCACATGGATTTCTGAAAAACTCAGCTACAAGTTTCCCTCCTTCCACCCCAAAGATGCAGGAAACCGAGTCCTCCAGCCCCCACTTTCTTGCAGTGAGCAGCAGCTCTAGAATTTCTGTGCAGGAGAGATTCAGAAAGGGCAATGTAGAGGAACAGGGAAACAAGAGTCTGACTCCAAACTAGGGTATATGACACTTTTCACAAGAATGAAAATGGACATCCTCCACATGTCCATCCCTCCAACAGCATGGGGTGGGAAGGACAGACCACCCTGTGACAGCCACTGCCCCTCTTCTCTTCAGCTCATTTCTCACGTGTGGCCATGTCACCCACTGCCCCTCCTCCCCTCCTGGAGCCCCCAAACGACCCCAGCTGGCCCAGACTGTGGGCTCCTGCAGTCCCCAACCCCAGGGATGTGCCAGGAAAGGAGAGCAGGTAGGGTCACGGATGGCCGCTCCAGGAACATGGGAGCCATGCATGAAGGGGACAGGAAAACTAAGGACCATGTGAACCCATGTGTTTAAAAAGGTGACATACTAGGCCCGAACAGGAAGCAGAACAAACTTGGGGATGCTGGGGGAACTCGACCTCTCCTCTCTCTGGGAGCCAGGTCCCTACCCCAGAAGTCCATCCCCAGAGGCTCAGCTCCCCCCACCACCCCTCCAGCGGGGCCGGCCAGGTTCTGCGGCCTCTGCTGCCCCCTGGTGGCCACTCCTGGGGTTGCTGCAGACCGGGATGGAATGTCCGTAGACATAGAGCTGTCTGCCCTGCTCCCTAGATGGGGTGTGGGTGTGTACACGAATGTTTATATGTATGAATGTATGTGTGAATGTGTAGATGTGTCAGTGTGTAACTGTGTGTGTGAGTGTTGTCAGGGGAAACCTTTGAGACAAGACTGTGGTTTCATTTTATCACACACACTTAGAATCACCAGGGCATCCACAGTGCTTTCTGATCACAGAAAGCCTGTGTGCTGTGCTTAGTCATTCAGTCGTGTCCGACCCCATGGACTGTATCCCGCCAGGCTCCTCTGCCCATGAGGATTCTCCAGGCAAGAATAGTGGAGTAGGTTGCCATACCCTCCTCCAGGGGATCTTCCCAACCCAGGGATCGAACCAGGTCTCCCGCATTACAGGCGGATTCTTTACGTCTGAGCCACCAGGGAACCATGAGGTCATTTATAGTTTGTCCTTCCAAGAGCTCTGAAGCAGCTAGAAACACAATCCAGAGTTTCCTGTCCTCATTCAAATGAGAATTACTTGACTGAATTACCAGCTCTTGTAAATATTTAACGAAAGGTTCTGAGTTCCTGGTCAAAACTAGGCTCACACTCTCCCTTTTTACTCAAGATGGAAAGGGGAGAGGGAGGCAGAGGAGGAAGGAAGGAGAGAGGAAAGGAGGCAGGAAGGAGCTGATCCTCGTTCTCTGAGTGCCTTCAGAGGCATCCTCAAAAAACAGAGACAAAAATCCTCTTGTACTGTCCTCCTTAAAGATGAACAGCATAATCCTCACAATCACCATTTTCTGCTAAAGAAGGAATCAGATTCCCAGCTGTGACAAGTCATCAGTGCAAGATTAAATTTAATATTTTACCTAAATAATCTCTCAGTAGTAATTCTTTGTCCCGAATGGGGACAGGCGTATACAGCAGGGGCCTGAGAAGGACAAGCAGAGACACACTGTGCCTAACAGAAAGTAAGATGTTTCTTACTCTCCTTGAAGGAGCAGTTTCCCACCCTTTTGAAGATGATTCCACTGTCAGATTAAAATATTTCACAGATCTCCTCATGCACAACCCAATGACAAAAAGAGGCTATAAACTGAGAAATGTTTTTTGATGAATGTGAATGCTATTCATCTCAACAGAAAAGGAGTTCTGTGAGACTGTGTCTTCCAACCACAGGAAGTGGAAGCTACAGGCATGGGATCCCCATGCCCTGAAACAGCGCCATGGCCCCTGGGTCCTTCTGGCTCCCATATAAGCCAAGAGATGCCGGAAGCAGTGAAAATCAGACAGATGTTATCTATGAATTCCTAATGGAGGAACATGCACAGGAGCTGGGGCACAGTGTGGAACTAACCTTCCTCCGGCCATCGTCCAGTTCTGCCCACTCCAAAGGGGCACCTGACCCCATGCAGCAATGCCCCACTAGCATTCTGACCTCAGCCCAGAGAAGAAAAGCTACTTCCTTACGGAGGAAGTCTCCCATCAAGAGGGAATGAGTGAACGAATAGCCGTCAGGAATGAACTGGCCCCCCGTCTGCCGACAGTGGCCTGACCTGTGCTGCTGGTCTGTCCAATGAACTGGCCACCAGTCTGCCGACAGTGGCCTGACCTGTGCTGCTGGTCTGTCCCTCCTCACTAGACCATCAGCCCCCAGGACACGACCCCATCTGTCCTGACCCCGGAGCCCAGCCCTGGTCCACAGCAGACACTCAGGATCTGCTCAGTGAGGGACTGCCACCCCAGGCGCCCGGGTTCCATTCTCCAACCTGTTCTGTCTCCTCCCTTCCCTGCTTTTGGCCACCTTTGCTACCTTTTGCTGCTTCACTGTGATAAAAGTCCAGTTCAGGAGGAAAGCGCCCGGGAGATACCTTTCTGGCACCAGCCTCCGTGCAGAAAGCACCCTGGCATGAGAATATCAGAAAGGCTGCTCCAATTTCCTAGCCACATCTAACCCAGTCAATTGCCGCTTTGGAATTTTACAGCAATTTCTTCTCTCTCACTTCCTACTAGCCAGTTTTTCTCCTTTCTCTCCACCTTTCCCTTCCTTACAGGGCCCTTGTCAGTTCTCAGCACCCTCTGCTTGGTTTCAAATACTTTTCAGAGAAAGGCAGTGTGGAAAGGCCCATCGGATGTTGCCGGGTGATTTTACTCCTATTGGCCAAGCGTCTGCCATGAAGACTCCCCAGGCGTTTATCAACCCCCTGAACCCGGCACACACCAGCCTGTACTGAATCAGTTTACACGCAGGTGCTGGGAGGCCATCAGCCTGTGCAGAGGCCCTGGACTAGAAGCATGGGGTTCGAAGTGCACCTCTGGTCCTTTCTGAGCTCTTAGGAACAAGCCTCCCCTTTATCACACACTATACACAGAACCCTCTGATTCATTTTTGAAGCAGAGGAGTGAGAAGGCAAGTCACCATTGCTTCCTCTACAAATCGGACAAAGAAATAAGAGAGTCGCCTTCCTCAAATATGATGTCGAGTCTCCCTTAGGGCAACAACCTAGTAGATGTGTTTTTTTTTACTCTGAGTTTTACAGAACCATGAGAATCTTGGCTCTTGTCACTGTGTTGGGGTTAATTAGAAAACAAGAACAGGTGGCTGGAAATAGAAAAGGAAGTGAAAAGCAAGATCAGATGCTTTATGTCTTTTTTTTCGTTCCAGTGATATTTCAGAAGGAAGAGAGACTGAAGGAAAATAACCCCGACATGAGGAGCGGCTGTCAGACCCACGGAACATGTGTCTCACTCTGGGCCTCAGGGAGCCTTGGCGGTCAGCCTCAAAACCCCAGGTCAGGGCACAGCAAATGCACCACACACTTGGTGCAAGAATCAGACTCAGAGAAAAGAAGAAAGGAAGGGAGGGAGAGATGAAGGGAAAGGGCAACAGTACTGCTGAGGATGCAAATGAGCTACCCCAAAATAAAACTAAATTACTAAATTCCGATTGAAACTGCAGGCAGTGCCTGGAAAAGTTTCTACCAAGTATATCTCAGTCAAGCTACAGGCACTCTCAGGGCATCTCATTCCTCAATTAAATCTGACTTTTATATTAAATCTGATATATTATGCTTCAATAACAAAATGTTTTGATTATTCAGAAATCATTTCAAAAGGTACTATGAAAGGTACAGAATGAAGACTTTATATTATGTTTTAAAAATATGATCTATGGAAAAACTCCTCATATCCATGCTTGAAACTCTTTGTATGTTAAAGCCATGTTGTCTTCTTGGCAGCCTTCAAGCTCTTTTTTCAATATTTGATTGGCATTAACAGACATGGATTAAAACGGATTCTAAGAAGTAAGAAAACTAGAAGATACACTACTAAATCTCTGAATCATTAACAGGTAGAATATTTGCAAATGAGTTTTTAAAACACTGGCAGATAATGTTAACAATATGTGTGTTCAGAAGGCTGAACAGTATGACTCAGTATCTTTGGGATCCATCTGGTAGACTTAGGGGAGTCACATAATGTACTGGGCAGTTTATTTTAAAAATCCAATAGTACAACAATCAGACTTTTTAGAAAACTGGGAAAGGGGTAGAGGTTGTCATTCTATCAAATGAACAGAAAAGATGATACGCATTTGAATATATAGCATAGGCAGATATTACACCTGGAATATATCCTCTATTTGTGAATATATTTGGACTATATTCTCTAACTGTGTGTAGAAAATTTACAGCAAGATGAAAAAAAAGGATGGCTGGTGGTGGGGAAACAACTCATATTTTAATTTAAAATTCACATGGAAAAAAAACAAAAAATAAATACACATGGAAATGATTTTATGTAAAATCATGTTAACCCAGGGGAGGAATAAATTAATCCCAGCAAGATGACAAAAAGATAAAAAATATGCCCTATTAGTGCCTACTCTTATTACAAAGTTCATTTGCCTTTACAGAGTAGAATTCTGTGAAGTTGAAGGTGAAAAAGTGAACGTTGCTCAGTCATGCCTGACTCTTTGTGACCCCATGGACTGTAGCTCACCAGGCTCCTTTGTCCAAGGAATTCTCCAGGCAAGAATACTGGAGTGGGTAGCCATTCCCTTCTCCAGGGGATCTTCCTAAGCCAGTGATCGAACCCGGGGCTCCTGCATGCAGGCAGATTCTTTACCATCTGAGCCACCAGGGAAGCCCTTCTGTGAAGCTGAGGAGTAAGTAATTCACTGCTTGTGACTGATGCTGAAGCTGAAGCTCCAACACTTTGGCTACCTGATGCGAAGAGCTGACTCATTGGAAAAGACCCTGATACCAGAAAAGATTGAGGGCAGGAGGAGAAGGGGGCAACAGATGATGAGATGGTTGGATGGCATCACTGACTCAATGAACATGAGTTTGAGCAAACTCCGGGAGACAGTGAAGGACAGGTAAGCCTGGAGTGCTGCAGTTCATGGGGTTGCAAAGAGTCAGACATGACTTAGCAAACAAAAAGCAACACAATTTAGAGCCACTGGTGGTTTCAGATATATGAAAATTTTGTACTTATTTTACTAAATGAATTTTTCATTCACTCAAAAGAAAATTAACTTAGGAAAAGCAAGTGAAAAATGTGTATCTAACTTCCCCTTCATTATCTCTAATCCAATGAACTCAACTGTTTTGCAGTGAGCACACAGTGGTTGAAAGTGACCTCAGTCTCCACCCAGGGCTCCAGACAGCCAGGTGATCCTTAGAGAGAGCAGTCTGCATTTCCTACACGGTAGAACCCACACTGGGCATTGATAAAGGTCTGATATACAAATCCAGCTCCTAGGCTACTGAGTAAGCTGACACAATTCACTGGACCTCTCTGGGTTCAACCTGCCTTTTCTAAAAATCCTCTTATATTCAGCATTGTAAAATGTGCTATGCAATTACTGCGATTAGCTATTATTTTCATGGCTTTTAAACTATGTGGCTTTTAGTAAATCAATTAGAATGTACACAGTATCCAGAAAGATTATAAGCATCTATTAGTGAGAAGGTTCCCTGAACTAAATAATTACCTAAATTACCTAAAGTGTCCCAAGTCCTCCTCCAAACCAAGCCCCCTCAATTATTATATTACCAATTATTGGTAGAAATTAAAATTCTCACATCTTAAAGGAAAGCAGTTGTGGGTTTGGTTTTGTTTGTTTCCTGCAACAAAATGCTAGCGTTTTAGTTTTTCTGAATTACTACATTTAATCCTTCAGGCGCTCCTCAGTTGACACTTTTCCCTTTTCGTTTTGCCCTGGGAAGCATAAAAAGTCTTTGCTACTCTCCTTCTCCCTCCATCTCCTCCCCTACATCAAGCACCTAGAACCACTGTCGAGGGCTGCTTCATGGAACAAGGCACTATTTTTTGTCCAAAAGCAGCAAATTTGATTCTCACCACAAATTTCCATATGCTCTATGGAATAAGAACCATATTTAAACCACAACCCCACGATAAACACACAGGAAAGACGAAAGCTGCTGATAAATATCAATTCCAGAAAGAAAAGTTTGCTTGGCATGGATAAAAAGAAGGTCAGACTCGGATTTCATTCTTGGCTCCTACTTTATCAATCCACAAAATGACATTTGAAATTATTTGCTTAGAAGTTGATAGAGTGTGATTTAAGGTCATGAGAATGTTAATCACAGTCTGCATCTTCAGCAACTCTAAGCCAGAGTTCACTGAGGCATGTTTCCTTTTGAATTAGTCATAGGCACTACTTTTAAATATGTTTCTGCTCCTAGAGTCACGATAGTTTTCAGTCTGAAAACCGTAACACGTGACTGGCTTAGATGGCAGTGACAGCGATTTACTACATTAACATACATAAATGTGCTGCTAGTTATTAAAGAATGGCCCCCTTGTCTAGCGTATGAATAAAAAGTGAAGAATTAAATGATACAGGAAGAGCATTACATGTGATTTTCATTTCTACATATTCAAATGGTTTTAAATTAGATAATCATTAAGGCAGTGTGATCCTAGCACCAAAACAGACGGAGAAACAGAACAGGTTAGAAAACCTGGAACCTGACATTTGGTGAAGAAGGCAGTTGGAATAATTAGAGAGAGGTAGTAAGAAAACTGAGTGGTTTTGTTTTTTTTTAATTTTTTAATCTCTAACTCCGGATGGATAAAAACTGGTGAATGGTTTTCTAAAATGAAGAACATACACTACATGCACTACCGTAGATGTATATGGTTGGAGAGAGAGATGCCACTGAGAGTGGAAGACAAAAGGGAAAAGAGAAAGTAAAAAGCAAGGGCTCTGCATGGACCAGTGAGGATGGTGTGCCACGAACTCAAAGTGTTATCAGTTAAATTTAACCCATTCGAGTTCAAAAAGAGAGGGAGGAAGGGAGGATCAAAAATGTAATAGGAAACATACATCTGATATTGGGGAGAAAAAGTCCTTCTAAGAATAAAAACAAAGAAAGAAACCACAAAGAAGATGGGTAAGTTTTACTACACTACAGTAAAGTCTTCCATATGTCATGAAACACACAAACAATTCTCAAAAGAAATAAAGTGGAAAAAATATTGGCTATACACAGAAAAAAGGATTGATATCTTAGTGTATAAATAGGTCTTGCAAATCAATGACAACTCCAATATAAATAGGAACGAAATATAATGAGCAGTGGGGATGTAGCTCAGTGGTAGAACACATGCTTTGCAGGTATGAGGTCTCGGGTTTGATCCTTGGCATCTCCACTTTAGCTGAACTACTGTTTCAGCTGACTTCTCACTGTTTAATCCTTGAAAGGAGTAATATTAAAACATAAATAATGGAACTATAATGAGCAATTTACAAAAGAAATAACCAAACTGATCCACTAAGCCCAAGCATTAGCCTGTGCACCTTCCAATGCATAAAAATGTAAAAAAAATAAACCCACAACCACAAAAAGAAGATAAAATGGAACAGAGGACACCAATGAAGACAGACCTTTACAAATTTCTGGAAGAAAAGCATATGAGATTGAACAGACATAGGAAAAGGGAAAAAGCCATGTTCTGAAATATGCTATAAGAGCACTGCCAGGGAAGTGGGACCTGACCAGCCCAAGAGAGCAAAGAGACTCTGGGATTGCAATCGACACTATTATGGAGCAGAAGTAAGAAGTAGGGTTTAACACAGGCAGAATGTGCAAAAACAGCAGCAAGATACATTCATCCAGTATAAAAAATGGAGAGATGATGGAATGCATCTCTCCCCAGGCAAAACTAAGCCAATGAAAATAATAATAAAATGATGGCTAATCTCTGCCTCATGTCCACAATACAGCTGCAGTAGATCCAGGCATCACAACTTCATAAAGCAATCTCCAGAGGCAGAATGTAGCTATTTCCAAGAGCTAGGAACTTTTTACTAGACGCCTTCTTCCTTTTCCACCCTGAACCAATCATTGGCAACAAGAACAGAACTACCATTATAGCCTAGATGGTTATAGGCTACCTGAACCACATGGATAAAAGGTTGAAACCAGGACAAAAATAGGACTCTTACCTAGATGAAGGAGAAGTTGCTACTGTCTAGGCGAGCGTCAGTGTCTCCCATATCAGTATTATTAATTTTGCAGGAATACCAGGCAACATCATCCTATCAAGAGTCTATAACGATTGACTTTACAACAGAAGTGATGTTTTACAGGGCAGTCTCATAAACCATTGCCAAGTCATATAACAGGAGTTTATTAGTAATAAACATGATAATATCTTGAGTTTTATGACCTTGTCCTGGTTCTACCTTAAATATTTTACTTTTCACCGATGCCCACTGAAAACTTTTCCCTTACAGTGTAGTTGGCGTTAGATTACACATCACATTTACTTTTCCCACATTGCCTTCTTTCATATTTCCACTAGCTGAAGTGCTCTATGCCAGTCTTTGATGCTGCTGCCGCTGCGGCTGCCTCTAGGTAACCTGTACTGGACACCTGCCACGTTCCTGGCACAGTGAGCACGTTTCATGAATTTTCTCCTTTGTTCCTCTATCTGCAGGAAGTAGCGCGGTTTCTCCCACAGCCAGGAAGAAAGATAGGCCCTCAGGCACGGCAGACTGTAGAGGGGACCACCATTCCTCTCCCTGCCCCCAACCCAACGAGTCCTCCCGGATTAAAACCTATTCATATTAACTGCCCACCATTACAGCCTATGCCGAGCAAGTAAGTCACGCTTTGCCTGCAGCCCCTCAGTCTCATACTGGCCTGAAGTTTTAGTAACTGTAACCGCTGAAATTTTACATCGAGAAAATGTCAAATCTG
>NW_011495015.1:4806597-4818809 GCF_000754665.1 Bison bison bison | reverse complement strand
TTTGGGAGCCAGCAGACAGACCTTGCTTTGCCCCAAGTTTCCAGGAGGACAACTCAATAAGCATTAGCTTAGCCAAGACCAACGGAAATGCGCTTTTTCTAGGGAGAGCACTGGCCAGGCTGTGCCAACATAATGATGATCACAGGTGTCATTAAGAAAGAGAAAGTTTATTTGCAAAGAACTGGTCCAAGGTAGCGAGGCTCCCTCCTGCAGTCTCACGTCAGCATCTCAGCCTGTGGGAGTGGGCTTGGGCTGGGGCTTGCTGGGACCTGGGCTGGGAGGCAAAGGCTTCTGAAATGAACAAGGGCCACCCCCCACCACATCCCAGCTCCCTCCTGCCATCTGATGACCTGGACTGAGCCATGTACTTCTCATCTGCCCACTTCTTCAGGTACAGTCTCCTGGTACAGTTATAAATATTTGTATATGAGACTGGCAAGCTTTCATACATATGGGATATTTTTTAAAAATATTATGATTGTTAACAAAACTACTGCCTTGTATGCATTATGTGGCAAAATAAGTGGTATTAGCAGTTTGGGTAGAATTTCATCTGATCCTATCAACCACAAAATAAAAGCAGAAAAACCAATTTTGCAACTGAACACAAGTATACTACAAGATAGAGAAAAGGGCTATTTCTTCTATAATCAGGTCTATCTTTGATTCCAAAGCTCTCTAGAGACAGAGCATTCATTTCTTGTCTTAATCAATTATTTAGAGGTCTATTTCCATGATTGCCAGCTCTGTAAGTTTCCAGAGTCTGACCTGAAATAACAAGCACTCACTACTTTGGTCTCATGACCTGAGTTCTTTCACTGGATGGCTGGGCAAGTTAGCCTCTAGCCTTTGGCTTCCTTATGCCGAAATTAGGGACAACTGATAACTGCAGAATTCTCTTTCTAACCAGAGAACTTATACAATCCCCTTAGCACATGTTACATGCTCTGCAATACCAACAGCACGTGTGCTTACTGCTTCCTGTGCTAAATATTTTATTTATGAACTGACTCACAAAAACCACATCAAGCAAGTCAAAGGTTCTGTTTTCCCAAAATGACCACAACCATATCTCTGGTCTCCTATGTTCTTCAGAACCTTGCAATCCCTCATCAAGAGATGGATTCTATTCCCTTCCCCTTGACCTTGTTTGAGCATTTCGGAAAGTCTCAATTAACAGAATATGGGATAAGGGATGGCTGACTTCTACGGATAGGCAATACCACACCCACATGGATTTTTCCTCCCTTGGGATGTTCACCATGGATCCAGCCACCACAGTATAAAGGAGGTCAGGCAACGCAGGAAGGCCACGTAGAGATGTTCCAACCAATAGCACCCAGGTCAAATCTCAGCTGACAGCCGGCATCAACCATCAGCTGACGGAAGTGCACATGGCTTCAGATATTCGTCATCCCACTGAGCTGATGCTGTGGAGCAGAGACAAGCTGTCTCTGCCAAGTGCCCATCCCCAAATTGAAGATTCATGACCCAAATGACTAGTGTCCTGTTGCTAAAGCCACTACGTTTTGGGGTGGTTTGTGATGCAGTAGTAATAACTAGAATAAGGTTGGTCATGTTTTATCCTTCTTTATACATGAGGAAACAAGCCAAAAAAAAAAAAAAAAGACTATGTAAATTGCCCAACATCATACAGCTTGTAAGCAGAATTCAAACCGAGGCAGCCTGACTCCATAAACTGGGTTCTGACTATACTGTATACTTCCTTAATAAGTAATTATTGATAGAACGATTAGTCCTTGATTCATAGCCCTATCTATTCCTTATGATACTTCATAGACCAAATTATTTAATATATTTTACATAATTTTAATATAATTATATGCATCGATATTTTCCTCCAAGAAATCATGTTACCAAAGGCTAAGACGATTCATAAAAATGTTTGAATAAAATAAAATAAAAATGTTTTTTAGGGAGAAAAAAACCTCCATCAGAAAAGAGTTTTCCTTGGTCTCTTTCTGTTGGTACTTTCCAAGAATGTAAGAAATTGAATTCTTACTGCCTGGAGAAGCAATTTCTAAGGTGCCTGACTCAATTCATTTATACCAAATCTATAAAACTCCCTCCTTCATATTAATTGTGAATATCAGGGTCCTGCCAATGAAGAAAAAAGTCAAGATGGAAGAAAATAGAGATGGGATGTAGGTAACACACTTCTTGTTTGAAAGTTTACAGCATAA
The DNA here is from genome assembly GCF_000754665.1 of Bison bison bison. Taxonomy (NCBI): domain Eukaryota; kingdom Metazoa; phylum Chordata; class Mammalia; order Artiodactyla; family Bovidae; genus Bison; species Bison bison. The sequence continues at coordinate 4,816,605 of NW_011495015.1, read as the reverse complement.
TCAGATACTTTGAAGAAGGACAAAAGATTTGGTGAAAAGTCTTACTTAAATATTTTCTGAGTTCTAATGTATGAGGATTATTTCATTTCACAATTGGTTAAAAATCATTTAATCATTAAAATTCTGCAAGTAGACACTGTAACATGCAAACTAAAGAGCCTAAGAGAACCATATTAATTACTACTAACCATGAAAATGCTCAGATCCTCTCCCCAGAACTTGCTTTGACTGACCAGACACTGCTGCATAATACATATGAATTTCCTTCAGATGTAATAAACACAATCTGAAAGCCTTTTGTAGAATTAAACAAGTTTTTAAAATATCACATTATGGAGCATAGTAGGTGTTTTCTGGTGTGTGTTGTATTTTATTGTGTAGCTGTCTCAACTTCTGCATATTTTTTGTTTTCCAAATCATTGATTCAAGATACTGACATTTTCCCCACGTCCAAAAAGATGATCAGCCATCAGTGACATAAAAGACCAACAAAAGCAGCTGGCGACTCAATTGTGAGCCAAAACAGAAATGAGGGGCTGACTTTGGTTATATTCTAATTGGAATAAAATCATGTCCTTTCCTTTGATGGAAAAAACAGTCAGGACACTGGGTAGCTGTTTTTCTAGTCTCTGTGACTAAGCATGATAAGCCCCCTGAAGGCAGGGGTCATGTCTGTTTTACAGGAGCCCAGGTCTGGCACAGAGTGTTTGCTTCATAAATAATTAACAAGAACCAAGCTCTGGGACTTGCCTGGTGGCTCAGGTAGTGGAGAATCTGCCTGCAATGTGGGAGACCTGGGTTCGATTCCTGGGTCAGGAGGATACCCAGGAGAAGGGAATGACAACTGGGAAGGGAATTCCAAATATTGGAATGGGCCACTCCAATATTCTTGCCTGAAGAATTCCATGGACAGAGGAGGCTGGCGGGCTACAGTCCATGGGATCGCAAAGAGTCAGACACAACTGAGCAACTAACACTTTAACTATGACCTTTTTTCAAGCTCTGGGAATTCAGAAAGAAGCTTCAGAGAATGGTCTTGAATGCTGGGAGCACAATCATTAAGCCCTGGACCACATGGAGGGTGGTCAACAGCAGCAGCAACTGCCATGTGAGAACCTGTCCAGACTGGCCCTTCTTTGCCATCATCCCCACCCCTGCCATCTGCTGCACATGGTTAGAGACCTAGAAATGGGATAACAACCAGAAAAGGGGTGGAGGATTGATTCTGGGCTCTCTGGGACCTTTGCCCCTCCCGCTGCACACATCCTGGTACAGGAAGACAACAAGCCAAGAAAGATGCTTGGATCACTTGCCCTGGAGCCTCCCTTCCCACTGCCCTCCCCTCTGCGCCCCCCCTACCCCAACCCCCAGTTCATTCCACACACTCTCTGCTCCCTGCACTACATTCTCTGGCTGCCTAAGCCAGCTCTTGGCCCATGGACATTTCTTCCCCCTTTCCCATGCTCAGAAAAGTCACAAGAGTACTGTGGACCCTGGTACTGAAGATGATGCGGCCTGGCTAGGACAGCCCGGTGGACCCTGGTACTGAAGATGGTGCGGCCTGGCTAGGACAGCCCGGGAACCAAGGCACGAGACGGGCCAGGCTCTGGAGGGCCACCGCCTCTCACTGTCCTGCCCTGAGGGAGAGGCAGTGCCCATGAGGGTTCCCTTTCAAGGGGGGCACTGCCTACTGGGACCCTGAGGGCCACGCACCACATCCAGAAGCCGTCGAGGTCCACCTTGGAGAACCTGTCCTCATCAGCAAGATGACAGCAAAGAGCAATAAGCAGAACTGCCCGCTCAGACAAAGCAGAGAGGGGCCCGACGACTGCAGGGTGAGCAGAAAACGGTGGTCTCCCATGAAGTGACCATGACACGGAGGATCTCGGAGCAGAGACCACCAGGGGAACAGCTCCACAGACACAGAGAGAACTGGCGCTGTGTGCAGACCTCAGATGCTCTTCAGACACAGAAGACCAACCTTTCCAGCAGTGCCTTTGGTGGGGGGCAGGCCTGACTACCACACAATGTTCAGGGCATCCCTAGCCTCAAGCCAGGAGATATGCCAGCAGCCAGGGCCAGGTTCACGGGCATGTGACTGATGCAGTCATACGGAGCCCCACCTTCAGAAGGCTCCTGTGCAGGATTTAATGCTCTGCTGTTGCTGTCTTGAAAGTCTTAACAATCATATCAATGAACTTGAGTTCTATAAGTGAAGTTGGATGGGATGATGGAATACAGACCTGCTCAGAGGAGATCCATGCAACACATCATTCTCAGCCACCCCATACGCATGTTTGTGTAGCTTCAGTGATGCCCCGTGAGCACAGAATTGCAACGGATGAAATGTATTCCCAGGTGGCGTAAGTGGTAAAGAACCCACCTACTAATGCAGGAGATGTAAGAGATGTGGGTTCAATCCCTGGGTCGGGAAGATCCCCTGGAGGAGGAAATGGCAACCCACTCCAGTATTCTTCCTGGGAAATCCCATGGAGAGAAGAGCCTGGCAGGCTACAGTCCGTAGGGTCTCACAAAGTCAGACACAACTGAGTACCTGTGATATGTATGAATTCAGTGAGATGCAAGGCCCCCAGGCAAGCACTATTGTGTTTTGTCTACAATAGAGGGACAGGTTTAGGGGAGCAGCCACACTTGCTGTTAGAACCACAGCCTGCTTAGAACCTGGGAAGAAGGCAGTGATGTCTATGAAATGTGCATGACCAAGAGACCCGATCACATTCTTTCTCGTGCCTACCACTCCCCTGAATTAGGCAACAACCTAAGCTGAAAACAACAACACAGAAGGAGAAGGAAAGACAGGATGGTCCTTAGTTCCTTTTTACCAGGCCCTCCTGAGTCATCAGGAGCATAAGGTCAATGTTGGTAGAACATGAGCATATCATGAAGTGAAATAAAGACAGTTCAGTAAGTTTTGTGCAGTGTTTCCACTGTTCTGGTCAGAAGTATACATGTATGTTGCTGTTGTTTCATCACTCCACCATGTCTGACTCTTTGCGACCCCGTGGACTGTAGCCCTCCAGGCTCCTCTGTCCATGGAATTCTCCAGGCAAGAATACTGGAGTGGGTTGCCATTCCCTTCTACAGGGAATCGTCCCAACCCAAGGATAAAACCCAGGTCTCCTGCACTGCAGGCAGATTCTTTACCATCTGAGCCACCAGGGAAGACCTAACAGATTGAATAAATATATGCAATTACCTAAAGTATTTATCTCCCACCCCTCCCACACACACCAACCTTGGCATTCTCAACATTCCAGCTCCATTCCCACTAAGGCTACTAAAGGCCTGTCTCCCCAGGCCAGGGGGCAATGACTCTCACTAAGAGCTCTGCTCTAAGGCACTGGGAGGGAGAGCAGCTATGCCTGTCCTTTTTCCTGAATTCCATTCTTGAGGTCTTGAGCTCCACCCTACTATCATTGCTCCAAAGGCACTAGAAAGAACACATAATGAAGAACACATAATGTTGTCCTTCTTGACGTAAGTCAGTTTTAGAGCAAAACAACTATTATATATGGATTTGTACAGAATGGCCTGATTGGTGGGGAAATAATTTATTCTGAAGCATGAGTCAGATTGCAATTAAGTCTATAGGGCACTTCATTCCAAATTCCCTGGCTAGGGGGTGATCAAAATCTCATCTACTATACTGCAACAAAGACTGGATTTCACTTTTTATTCCTGAAACAACCTAAAATTTAAATGGGAAGGCAAAAAAAAAAAAAAAATTACACAAGAACATTAGAAATAAATTCCATGGAGAGAAAAATGAACAACTTCTATCAGACAGCACAACATAGATGAGGACTCTATGAAGGCCTCTTCTCTAAATACTAAAGAGATCATTCAAACATAGTTTATGAGATTTGTTCAGATACATTCATAATCTGAATATATTTCACAAACTGAGGCTTAAGCTCTACTGGAAGTCCACCATCTTGGACGCAGTGGGGAATAATCACTTTATGTCGTGTCCTGGGGCTATGTCATTCTTGGAAAGGTTGTGCCCTGCCCTCTTCCTGTCTCATTCCTAACAAGATTTACAAAGGACCAAAGATAATGTTCAAAGAAGAGTATCTAAGAATGTGTGTGTGACCAATGACATACGATCACAAAATGGGAACTTAAGGCTCCAAGAAAAAAAAAAAGGCATAGAGAATGTGAATCAATATCTCAAATCCCAAAATATCAATTTACCCTAAGTAGCAATGAGTTGGTGTTGGACAGGGAGGCCTGGCGTGCTGCAATTCATGGGGTTGCAAAGAGTCAGACACGACTGAGTGACTGAACTGAACTGAACAAGTTAAATATGAAAAATATACCAAATATTAAAGTATACCTTTACCAGAAAATCATCATTCAGATTTAATTTTAGAGATGATTAGAATCATTCAGATCAGCAAGACAGCCATCTGCTTTCAAGCACGCAGCTGCGCGCCTCTGAACAGCAACTTACCATGATTCATAACTTATTCATCCCAGGATGCTCTCTGACATCTGCTTTATCATCAGTTCAGTTTGTTATGCATTTCACTTCAAAGTTTCACAACCTCCATCCAGGTGACACAGTGAACCAGTAAGGTAGTCTTCTTGCACAGAAAGAATCAACTGTATAGCTCCCCAAGACTGATGATCCAATCATGAAATCATATGCATGCATAAGTGTATAAAACACACATCCTTGGGCTGTCCCTGGTGATCCAGTGGCTAAGAGTCCATGCTCCCAATGCAGGGGGAACCCAGGTTTGACTCCTGGACAAGGAACTAGATCCCACATGCTGTAATTAAGACCTAGTTGGAGAAAGCAATGGCAAGCCACTCCAGTACTCTTGCCTGGAAAATCTCATGGACAGAGGAGCTTGGTAGGCTGCAGTCCATGGGGTCGCTACTAGTCGGACATGACTGAGCAACTTCACTTTCACTTTCACTTTCACTTTTCACTTTCACACATTGGAGAAGGAAATGGCAACCCACTCCAGTGTTCTTGCCTGGAGAATCCCAGGGATGGTGGAGCCTGGTGGGCTGCCGTCTATGGGGTCGCACAGAGTCGGACACGACCGAAGCGACTTAGCAGTAGCAGCAGCAATGGCCATATAATGGAGAAGGCAATGGCACCCTCCAGTACTTCTGCCTGGAAAATCCCATGGATGGAGGAGCCTGGTAGGCTGCAGTCCATGGGGTTGCTAAGAGTTGGACATGACTGAGCGACTTCCCTTTCACTTTTCACTTTCTATGCATTGGAGAAGGAAATGGCAACCCACTCCAGTGTTCTCGCCTGGAGAATCCCAGGGACGGGAGAGCCTGGTGGGCTTCCGTCTATGGGGTCACACAGAGTCGGACACGACTGAAGCGACTTTGCAGCACAGCCATATAAATATATAAATAAAATATTTTTTAAAAAATACACAATCTTAGTCATTGCCCTTTAAAACAATAATGTCAGTAATGGCTACTGTTCAATCCCCTGTTGGCCAGGAACTTCAATTTCACCTTTATCACCACTCTGGAAAACAGATATTCTGACCTTCAGTTAACGCGGGAACAAATCACCAAGTTTACATGACTTAGCCAGTGCCACTAAGTGTGGGCATGGCAGACCTGAGCTATTTGCATCCAGGCCGATCGGTCTCCAAACCCAAGCTTCTGCAGCAACTAACTTTGAATAACTGAAATATTGTCATGAGTGGTCTAGAGGAGGAGAGACTATACTTAACCCAGTGCCATTTATTCTCAACCCAAGGAACGTCTTGCATATAGCAATTAGTTAATATAAATGCTTTAGAAATGGTAAGGCCCTGTGTAAACCTGTTAGACATTTTTGCTCTCCAGGTCATCTTTTGCCAGTTCTGGCTGTCTACTGTTTCACTCTCCATTACTGACAGCTGCCAGGAGAAGATGAAGAATTCAGCAAGTGTGAAAGGATGGAGCCCGTTTCAGGGTGGTTGAAAGAGTACCTCGTGTCCTCTAACTTGGCAGAAGAGATGCTCAGTACACAGAGATTCTCCTCAAAAGAGACTGGTTTTATCTAATTTCTTTTGTCTCTAATTCTAGTGTGCAAATTGTTGCTTGCAATGTATTTTAAAATGACATTGTGTACAGAAATAAGTGCATTTGACATCAAACCTTGGTTCTGAAACCTAAAATTGGTCAGGCATTCTGCACCTTACTTTTACCATCTGTAAAAATGGGAACAATGACAACTTTGCTCTATGCCTCTTAAAAATGACATGTAGAAGACAACTAAATGGCATGAAAAGATAACGGTACATTGTGTAAATAGTCACATCCAGAAATAACAGGCATGTCACGATAACGTTTTTGCTGAAAAAAGTGGGAGATGTAGTTATAGAGGCAATGTCTGAGAAGTTATATATAAAATATCAACAGTTGCTGCTGGGTAATACTGTGATGTTTATTTTCTTTTTGACTATCTGTGCTTATTAAAATTTCTAGAACTATAACAGTAAAAATGTTCAATTGATGAAATACTGTTAAATTTTAAATGATGATGGGGAATTAGAAAATGCAGTAATTATACAAGAAAGACATCCCGGCAATCAGTAGCTAACTTACCACCTTTAAAGCACTACATGTGATTAAAAAGCAAGACCCAACAATATGCTGTCTATAAGACACCCACAGTGGATGCAGTGATAAAGGTATTAAAGTAAAGGGATGGACAATAATATACAGATAATTCTCATTATTTACAGTAGTTATATCCTATAAAGTCACTGCAAACAGTGAATTAGCAAATATGGAACTAATGCTCCCAAGGAAAACACAAGGATTAGGTTCCTGCAAGCCTCTTTTCCTCCTCCATAAGACACATCACAACTTTATTATACTTAGGACATTAGACAACACCTCAGCATTACAATGGCACCCCACTCCAGTACTCTTGCCTGGAAAATCCCATGGACGGAGGAGCCTGGTAGGCTGCAGTCCATGGGGTCGCCAAGCGTCAGACACGACTGAGTGACTTCCCTTTCAATTTTCACTTTCATGCATTGGAGAAGGAAATGGCAACCCACTCCAGTGTTCTTGCCCAGAGAATCCCAGGGATGGGGGAGCCTGGTGGGCTGCTGTCTATGGGGTGGCACAGAGCCGGACACGACTGAAGCGACTTAGCAGCAGCAGCAGCAGCATTACAACTGAGGGCCATCTTAAACAGTGAAATCACATACACACACACACACAAAGCACAAATTTGTAAAAAACTAAATAGACCACAAAAAGCACATTTGTTTACAGCACAAGAACTGAAACAAAACAGCAAACCACCTCCTTGTTCAACCTCAGCTAGGAATATGTATGTCAAGCAACTCAAATTTTTTTTGCCATTCCATACACGTCTTTGAATGACACAGAAAAAGTGCTGTGAATACTGATTTCATTTGATGTGTTTTACTAATAGCTTTTAGTGAGTAGGAAAACTTATAAATATGGAATCTGTGAATAATGAGAATCAACTGTACCATGCAAGCAGTACTCAAAGGAAAGCTGACGTGACAACATGACTATCAGTCAAAACAGACTTCAGAGTACGAAAAATTACCACAGATAAAGAGGGACACTGCTGCTAAGTCGCTTCAGTCGTGTCCGACTCTGTACGACCCCATAGACGGCAGCCCACCAGGCTTCCCCATCCCTGGGATTCTCCAGGCAAGAACACTGGAGTGGGTTGCCATTTCCTTCACTACTTAATGATAAAAGAGACAAATCACCAATAAAATGCAACAATCTTAAATGTATATGCACCTAATAAGAGATCAGCAAAATAGATGAAGAAAAAGTGATAAAACAAAAGGGGCAATGGAAAAATCGGGTTTTTTGCTAGAGGCTTCAACATTCTTCTCCTAGTAGTCAGTAGACCAAGTATGCTGACTATCAACTAGAAAAGAGAAAAATGAACGTCATCAACCAACCGTATCAAAATGACATTGATAAAGAGCTTCACCTGAAAAGAGCAGATACACAATCTTACCAAGTACACATGATTCATTCACCAAGACAGACAATGCTCTGTCTCAAAATCAACCTTACCTAATTTAAAACAATTGAAGCCACAGAAAACTTATTTTTCTGACCATAACAAAATTAAACTAGAAATAAATAAGAGAACGATATGTAGGTGATCTTCAAATAATTGGAAACTAAACAACACAGATTTCACAAAATTCCAACCAAAATCTCAGCAGATTTTATGTACATATGGGCAAGCTGATTCTAAAATTTATATGGAAAGGCAAAAGAACTACAATAACCAAATCAATTTTAAAAGAGAAAAACAAAGTTGAAGGACTTGCACTCCTTGATTTTAAGACTTACCATATAGCTGTAGTCATCAATATGTGTGGTGTTAGTGGAAAGATAAGATGAATGAAATAAAGAGTCCAAAAATGGGCCCACACAAATATAGTCAAATAAATCTGGACAAGTTACAAAGGTAATTCAATGGAGAAACAGTATCTTTCTGAAAAATGGATTAGAACAGTTGGATATTCATATGCAAAAAAAAATAAACTTGACCTATAATTGATACCATATACAAAAATCAACTTTGTTGTAAGTCATGTCCAACTCTTTGCAACGCCATGAACTGCAGCAACACCAGGCTTTCCTGTACTTCACCACCTCCCAGAGTTTGCTCAGATTCATGTACATTGAGTAGGTGATGCCATTCAACCACTTCATCCTTTGTCACCCCCTTCTCCTTCTGCCCTCAATCTTTCCCAGGATCAGGGTCTTTTCCCATGAGTCGGGTCTTCACATCAGGTGGCCAAAGTATTGGCACTTCAGCTTCAGCATCAGCCCTTCCAGTGAATATTCATGATTGATTTCCTTTCAGTTCAGTTCAATGGCTCAGACATGTCCAACTCTTGCGATCCCATGGACTGCAGCTTGCCAGGCTTCCCTGTCCATCACCAACTCCCAGAGCTTGCTCAAATTCATGTTCACTGAGTCATCAGTAATGCCGTCCAACCATCTCATCCTCTGTCGTCCCCTTTTACTCCCGCCTTCAATCTTTCCCAGCACCAGGGTCTTTTCTGATGAGTCAGTTCTTCGCATCAGGTGGCCAAAGTATTGGAGTGTAGCTCTTGAGCATCAATCCTTCCAATGAATATTCAGGACTGATTTGCTTTAGGATAGACTGGTTTGATCTCCTTGCAGTCCAAGGGACTCTCTAGAGTCTTCTCCAACACCACAGTTTAAAAGCTTTAATTCTTCAGTGCTCAGCTTTCTTTATAGTCCAACTCTCACATCCATACATGACTACTGGAAAAACCATATCCTTGACTAGACGGACTTTTGTTGGCAAAGTAATGTCTCTGCTTTTAAATATGCTGTCTAGGTTGGTCATAGCTCTTGACCAACACTTTTGACCAAGGAGCAAGCATCTTTTAATTTCATGGCTGCAGTCACCATCTGCAGTGATTTTGGAGCCCAAGAAAATAAAGTCTGTCACTGTTTCCATTGTTTCACCATGTATTTGCCATGAATTGATGGGACCAGATGCCATGATCTTAGTTTTTTGAATGTTGAGTTTTAAGCCAGCTTTTTCACTCTTTCACCTTCATCAAGAGGCTCTTTAGTTCGTCTTCTCTTTCTGCCATAAGGGTGGTGTCATCTGCATATCTGAGCTACTAATATTTCTCCTGGCAATCTTGATTCCAGCCTTTGCTTCATCCAGCCCAGCATTTCGTGTGATGTGCTCTGCATATAAGTTAAATAAGCAGGGTGACAATATACAGCCTTGATGTACTCTTTTTCCAATTTGGAACCAGTCTGTTGTTCCATGTCTGGTTCTAACTGTTGCTTCTTGACCTGCATACAGATTTCTCAAGAGGCAGGTCAGGTGGTCTGGTATTCCCATCTCTTGAAGAATTTTCCATAGTTTGTTGTGATCCACACAGTCAAAGGCTTTGGCATAGTCAATAAAGCAGAAGTAGATGTTCTTCTGGAACTCTCTTGCTTTTTCGATGATCC
>NW_011495015.1:4802005-4806497 GCF_000754665.1 Bison bison bison | reverse complement strand
CTCTGGTTCCTCTGCCTTTTCTAAATCCAGCTTGAACATCTAGAAGTTCATGGTTCATGTACTGTTGAAGCCTGGCCTGGAGAATTTTGAGTATTACTTTGCTAGTGTGTGAGATGAGTGCAATTGTGTGGTAGTTTGAGCATTCTTTGGGATTGGAATGAAAACTGACTTTTTCGAGTCCTGTGGCCACTGCTGAGTTTTCCACATTTGCTGGCATATTGAGTGCAGCACTTTCACAGTATCATCTTTTAGGATTTCCTTTAGGATTGATCAACTTATTATGGAGTGAATGTTTGTTCTCCCTCCAAAATTATTATGTTGAAGCCCTAAGCTCCTATGTGATGGTATTAGGAGGTGGGGCCTTGAGGAAACAATTAGGTGTAAACTTCATGTAAATGAAGTGTTGACGGGGGTCATCTAATCCCATGATTCAATCTAAATGTAAAATTATAAAACTTTTAGAAATTCTCCCTGACACTGCTGCTGCTGCTAAGTCACTTCAGTCGTGTCCGACTCTGTGTGACCCCATAGATGGCAGCCCATCAGGCTCCCCCGTCCCTGGGATTCTCCAGGCAAGAGTACTGGAGTGGGGTGCCATCGCCTTCTCCAGACACTGGGTTAGGCAAAAAGTTATAAGACATCAGCAAAAGTAAAATCTTTAGAAGGGGCAAACTGATAAATTAGATTGCATCAAAATTAAAAACTTTTGCCCTTAAAAATGGTCCAAGTGTTAAAAGAATAAAAAGTCAAGCCACAACTAGATGAAAAATATTTACAAATCACATATTCAACAACAGATTTGTATCTAGAATATATAAAGAACTCTGAAAATGCAAGTATAAGAACACAAACATCTCCCCACAAAATAGGCAGAAGATTTGAACAGACACTTCACCAAAAGAAGATACAACTTCAACAAGGACCAGCTGTATACCAAAGAGAGCTCAATACTGTATAATAACATAATAACCTATATGGGAAAACAGTCTGAAAAAGAGTGGGTAGATATATATATATATACATACATATATATATATATATAAAACTTAATCACTGTGCTGCACACTTGAAACTAACACACTGTAAATCAACTCTATCCCCGTATAAAGTAAAAATTAACTTACAAAACAAAGATGCACATATGGCAAATAAAATTCTGAAAAAAATTATCAAAATCATTGGCCATTAGGGAAACGCAGAATAAAATGACAATGAATACCATTACATGCCTGTTAGAAAAACAACTGGAATTCATAAACTGCTGATGATAGTACAGAATGGTACAAATTCTGAAGAACATATACCTACTATAAGATCCAGTAGTTCCAAGCCTAGGTATTAATATTTATAGACTCATGAAAACCTATGTTCACACATAACATGTACAGAAATGTTTATTACAATTTTATTCATAATCACCAAAAATTGAAAATAACCTAAACACTCAGGCAAAGGGATAAATACCTTGTGAATCCATCCTTACAATGGAATACGACTCAATAATAAAAAGGAATGAATTCTTGATGTAGGCAAAAATGCGGATGAATCTCATTGACATTATACTGAGTAAAAGAAGCCAATCTCAAGGGTTACACACCATATGATTCCATTTATATGATATTCTGGAAAAAGCTAATCTGTAATAGTGGAAAATACATCAGTGGTCACCAGAGGTTAGGGGTAGGAGAAAAGGGCTAATTACAAAAAGAGAAGCAGGAAAAAATTTTTTGATACAACAGAACTGTTCTGTGGTCATTACACCATTCTGCGCATGAGTTATAACTCATAGAATTGTACATCCAAAAAGAGGTCAATTTAACTGAACATAAATTTTTAAAAATAATAAATTAATAAAAGTTTAAAAAAAAAAAAACCCTTTATGCCAACAGAAGAGAATGTAAGTTGGCAGACTGTAAACCTTACAGTTAAGACTGCCTGCTATATAATTTATTTATTCATGGATCTCTCAGGAATTGGTAATAGGTTTATGTAAATAAAGAAAAGCTATAACCCCCTTGCAATATATATTTTCTTAAATACTTTTGACAGCTCTCTCTAGAACTATTTTTGCTAAATGTTTTTCAAACTAAACTTAGAAGTCAAGGGAGTGTGTGCATGCAAAGTCACTTTAGTCGTGTCCGACTCTTTGGGACACTATGGACTATAGCCCACCAGGCTCCTCTGTCCTTGGGATTTCCCAGGCAAGAATACTGAAGTGGGTTGCCATTTCCTTCTTCAGGGGATCTTCCCAACCCAAGGATCAAACCTGCATCTCCTTCTTGCAGATGGGTTCTTTACCACTGAGCCACCGGGAAGACCCATGAATGGTATAAGAAGAAGGAAAAGGGTAGAACTGAATTGTCTACCCTATGTAAAGTGAAAAAAACACCCAAAGATCCTGCCCAACTTAAGCTCTGTCCCTTATAATCTGTAGATTAATTGAAAGAAGAGAATGCAAAAATATGGTAAGAGTGAATCATAACTAGAGTTATATGAACTTCATTCCACTGTATTCTTGGACTTAAATTGGCTTCATGAATCTGTCACTTTTCACCTTGCCTTTAAGGTAAGCAGAGAGGCAGCAGGACAATTCAAAGACAGGCCACTGTGTGCAGGCAAGGCCAGAACTAGACCTCAGGCTTCTTGTCTCCCTTTGCTAAATCCAGAAGAGCTACAATGGGTTTTGAAGGACACAGTGCCCACTGACCCAATGAACAGCCCATTGTTAGTTTGTTATTGTTTTCATCTTGAATTATCTAACACTTTTAAAAATAAATGTTGGTATAATCATAGCACTTGTTTCTGTTCCCTCCCTTCAGGAGTGTCAGGTTGGCTTGGAGAAAGCGGTGGGGGAGTGTTTCCCTTGACTTAGTACAAAACATCTGGAGCTCCAGATTAAAGAGATTTAGAAGAGCGATAGTCCTAGAAATGGGACGGCGATGCTGAAAATTTAGCAGGGTTAAAAAAAAATAATTCATTGTTCTGATTTTCTTTCAGAATAACGTTACAATGATCAGTAGACGAGCAGGTAATTGACATAATATTTTTAGCATCCTGTCCTTATTGCCCCAAAATGCTTATGACTTTTCAAGAGAAATTCAAAATTGCAGAAATGACCCAAAAAGTGTTTCCCTATGGGTTTCTGTACATATCCTATTCAGGTCAATTTATGCCGTCTCTGAGGGTTATAAAGAGATTGCACTAATTCAAAACTTGGGGAGAAATGGAAAAATAAAGCCCTATCTACATTGTGGGCTGCTTAAGCCAAGTCAGTCCACTCCAGAAATTACCCACCACTCATTTCACAACCTTTCACCCACAATCACACCTTAGGAGAATCCCTGTTCAATCCCTATTTTGGGAAGATCCACTGGAGAAGGAAATACCAACCCACTCCACTATTCTTGCCTGGGAAATCCCCTGCATAGAGGAGCCTGGCAGGCTACAGTCCATGGGGTTGCAAAAGAGTCAGACATGACATAGTGACTAAACAACAAAGTTAACATCACCCAACAATCCTAACTCAACAACACCAGTCCATCTCCCACCTTTGAAGTGTAAGAACACTTCCGTTTTGCTATGTCTGACCTTGGACCAAAAGGCAGCTACCTCTGAAAATGGTATAGCATTTTGTCAGGAAGATAGGCCCTGAGGTATGGGGTGGGGATGGGGAGGAAGAGAATCTGGAGTCAGAAAACTCCAACTGAGGTTGACAAGATTATCTGGAACCACGACTATTCCAGGAGAAGGTAAGCTAGAGATGACACTGCTTAACTCAGAGCGTAATTTGAAGATCAAATGAGATAAAGACCTGAAAATGCTTTATAAAGTGTTAGTCACTCAGTCATGTAGCCAGCCAGGCTCCTCTGTCTACATGATTTTTCCAGGCAAGAATAAAGAAGTGGGTAGCCATTGCCTCCTCCAGGGGATCTTCCCCACCCAGGAATGGAACTGGCATCTCCTGTGTCTCATGCACTGCAAGCAGATTACTTACCTGCTAAGCCATGGGGGAAGCCCCATAGAGCATGTGCTCTACTACTGAGCTACACCCCCACTTATAAAGCATTAGGTAGCCTGGTAGGCTGCAGTTCATGGGGTCGCAAAGAGTCAGACACGACTGAGCAACTTCACTTTGACTTTTCACTTTCATGCACTGGAGAAGGAAGTGGCAACCCACTCCAGTGTTCTTGCCTGGAGAATCCCAGCGATGGGGGAGCCTGGTGGGCTGCGGTCTATGGGGTCACACAGAGTTGACACGACTGAAGTGACTTAGCAGCAGCAGCAGCAGCTTATAAACGCAACAAGGAGCTGCTGTTTCCCAATTTTCCAGACCCTGGGTTGGTTGAATGTTCTTCGCTGAACAGAACCTGACCTGCCTTGAGTTATTTGGGACAGACAGCAGAAGGGCTCTGGGGCTTTTCTCGGAGTCACTGCCTGCAGAACTGACAGACACTCACTCCTGCCTCCTCAGCTGGTTGCGGGGAGGTGGGTG
>NW_011495015.1:4801513-4801905 GCF_000754665.1 Bison bison bison | reverse complement strand
GTGGGTGGGGGCGGGGTGAGGCTTCCTTTTCTCCTGTTTTTATTTGAATTTTTTGAAGACCAGGCTCAACTCTTAACCTTAGGGGGAAAAAAAAATGCATTTTACCTTTTACCTAGCTAGCTGAGGTCCACAGCCACAGCGAATGCAAACCAACCTTTCAAGTTAAAGAATCACAACAAAGTTAAAGACTTTCAGGCCTCTCTCTTTTCCTTTCTCCTTCCCGCCGACCCGCCCCGACCCTGCCCCCCGCCAAGCGGTCTTCAGTGATACTACTATCAGAGCCTGTCATTTAAGAGAGGGGGTGAGGGGAAAAGACGGAAGGTCGGTCCCGGAGAGAGAGCTTCCTACATTAACAACGGTCAAGTTTCCCTGCCACTCCCTAACTCGACTGA
>NW_011495015.1:4791061-4801413 GCF_000754665.1 Bison bison bison | reverse complement strand
TCAGGAAGTCCCTGGTCCCACTCCCCGGGCGGCACACACTTCTCTCCTTCATGAGGTCCCTGGTCCCTCTGCCACTTCTACGGAGGGGGAAGCGGCCCTGAAGAAAGTTCCCACCGAAGTAGCCCGAAGCCCACTACTCCGTGCCCCATCCCTCCGCCCTCCCGCTCAGATAGGGGCGCGTGCTGCTGGCCAAGGTCCCCGTTCTCAAGATGCCGGAGTCCGACGGGACACGGAGGGGCAGGCGGGAAGCAGTGATGGGGCAGGACCGAGCCTGAGGTTCTTAGAGGACAGATGGGGCGGGTTTAGGGGAAGAGGGACACTCTCTCTCCCGCGGCCCCCCACCCCCACCCTGCCACCGCCCGCTCACAGACAGTAACTCCAAAACGCACAGGTGCCCCGTAAGATAAAGGCCTTTTCTCTCTATCGCCTCTCTTCTCTCCCTTGCTCCCCTTCGGACACCTGGTGGAAAAGCAAAGTGCCAGTGTACCTGGAGCGAACACCATGATTTCCTCCAGCCGCCGCGCCCCAAGGTAAGGAGAGACAGACGGGCAGGCGGAAGGTGAGGGGCAGGCCACGGCTTGGGGGCCGGTGCACGGCGCGCTGGGCGCGGGTCGGGCGGTCAGCACCTCGGACAGCTCTGGCCGCGCGGTCCCGGCCCCGCGCGCTCCACCTCCACAATGCACCGCTCTGCCCGGCGCCGCGACGCGAGGAGCGGAGGCTGCTGCTCGGTCCAGCTGTCATGCCCGCGCCAGCGCGGCGCACCCGCTGCCTGGGGAGCAGCACCACTTCCACCGAGAGGGACCGACGGATGAGGAAGAGAGAAAAGGTAAAGGCCCGGCTTCCCGGCAGGGGGCAGCTAATTGCTTCTAATTACCTGCTGTCTCTCGCCCCCCCGTGGATGTTGGACTGGCATTTAGGATGAGTTTGCCCTTTAAAAAAAATTTTTTTTAACTCAAAAAGCTTTACTCCAGAGGCTGACTCGAGTTCTCCGAGTTGGGTTGGCTCAACAGAGGGGTGGGACCCCTCTGTTTAGTTAAGGGGTCCTTGGAGTCCATGACTCCTCTCTCAACATAAGGTCAGAAAGGATGCTGGAGGGAAGAACAAGTTGAGGATGGAGCATGTGAGGAGGGCGCCACATCAGGCCCCCTGCTCCCAGGCTGCTCTGAAAGCTCCGAGCCTGGACACCCTCAAGGTCATCGTGTGAGAGATAGCAGGGCTGTCCAGAGCAGAGGAAAGAGGCATAGGTGAGGCAGGTCTCCTCCACCAACACACACACACACAACCCCTGTGAAAGGTGGGGCAAAGAGAGTTCCCTTCAGGTGTGAGAAGAGCCCTGAGACCAATCAAGAAACATCAGTGCTTTCCCTGCCTTTATCCAAATGAACACCCACCCAGGTGTACACCCTGTTCTATTCTGAAGTTACCCAGACGTGGCCACCACCATGCTCACTTCAAGCTTCTAATACACTGTTATTTTAAAACATTTTCTCCTTCTGCCAAGAACTGCTTGTGTGGTGTGGACAGCCCACACTAGATATTACCCAGCTTGAAACAAATCCATCTGGGTTACAACCCCCGAGCTAGGGTGACATAAGGATCCTCTACACTCAAAGCAAACATCAGTGGCTTTGGGTTTTAGCCTGTTTTTGAAGCTGAGTGGAGTTTTCCAAGAACAAAAGGTGATCCGGGTCATCACTGGTGTTTCACTGGGGTTTCTTTACTTGTACCTCTCCCTGGAAAATGTAGCTTTTCTGAAAACACCAGAATTTCTTACTAATTTGGTTGGTGGCCATAAGTTCTACACTCTTTTGGCAAATAGCAAGCATTCAAATGGCCTTACTGGCACTAGTTTTGTTCAAAGCCATCTGATAGATTGCAAATGCAAATAGTTTTACAGCTCTTGGACTACAGTTTGCATGGAGGCATATGGGCAGTCTGAGCAGAAAACAATCAGTACTGCTCTTAGCACCTGGCTCAACACAGCCTTGAACAGATGGGGCTTGCCTCAGCAGCAACAAGACGCAAGTCATCTGATGGGCAGGATGAAGGGTGTGTATATTCAGGATGTCGTCTTCCCACTTCTTGGGTTACACCAGAAATGGGAAACCAATGATGCGTCACTCTCTCTGCTTTATTACTGACAGAAGTGCAAGACACTATTTGAAATACTCTTTAAACAACTGAAAGACCTCATTTAACATGCTCAAAAGATCTCTCATAAGCTTAAATTTTAATGAGTTTATTCCCTTAGTGCATAAACAATTTACTCTTTATTAAGTTCAAGAAAAAGCAATGGAGTGTAGGAAGATAAAAAAGGCTTGGGAATCAGTCCGACTCAAATAGAACATCTTCACTATTTACTAGCTGTGTGACCTCAGATAAGTGACTTAACTGTATTATCTGCAATAGAAGGATTATGGTATCTTGAATGTTTGTTGTGAAGATTAAATGTGATAATGGATTAATGGATTTATTAAGAGCACTGGTGGTTTAGTCACTAAGTCGTGTCCAACGACCCCAGGACTGTAGCCCGCCAGGCTCCTCTGTCCATGGGATTTTTCAGGCAAGAATACTGGAGTGGGTTGCTATTTCTGTCTCCAGGAAAAAATAATGGAGTGTAGGAAAAGAAAAAGGCTTGGTAATCAGTCCGCCTCAAGTATTAAACACATTCCAGGAAATTTCTGGGAGTGGAGGACACCCTGAAAGTGAAAGTGAAAGTCGCTCAGTTGTGTCTGACTCTTTTCGACCCCATGGAAGTCCATGAATTCTCCAGGCAAGAATACTGGAGTGGGTAGCCTTTCCCTTCTCCAGGGGATCTTTCCAACCCAGGGATCAAACCGGGGTCTCCTGCATTGCAGGTGGATTCTTTACCAGCTGAGCTATGAGGGGGAACACCCTACAGGAATGAAAACTAAATATGTTAGATATTCTCCTAACCTGTAATTCTCCAACCTGACTGTGCACGTGAATCCCATGGAGATCTTGTCAAAATGCAGATGATGACTCATGAGACTGCAGGTGGGCCTGAGATCTGCATTTCTAACAAGCTCCCTAGTGATGTCCTTGCTGTAGGTGCTGCTGGTCCGTGGGCTACATTTTGAGTAGCAAGATGTTGATGTATTAGCATTTAAAAAGAAATTACTTTTAGCACATCTTTTAAAATATTTAGAAACACACCCTTCATCCTGCCCATCAGCTGACTTGCCTCTTGTTGATGCTGAGGCAGGCCTCATCTGTTCAAGCCCATGTCCCTTTTCAGTCAGTCCCAATCCACCTCTGCATGTCCACAAGTCCCTGATCTGCTTTCTGTCACTATAGCTTTTCCAGCTTTTTCTAGAATTTCACATCAATGAATTCCTACAGTGCGTGCTCTGTGGTGTCTGGTTTCCGTTGCTCCATACATTGTTGAAATTTACCAACGTTGTACCTCTATCTGCCACAATTTGTGTAGCTCAATAGCGTTGATGGACTTCGAGGATGTTTTAGTTTCTGGCTATGATGAATAAAGTTATTGTCAATGTTCTGCATAAGTCTGGGTGTGGATCATATGCCCAGTCACTCTGTTCTCTGATAATCACCTAGGAGTAAAATGCATGGGTCTTAGGGTAAGTAACAGCTTAATGCTATAAGAAACTATCAAATTGTTTTCCAGGGTGGTTGTAACACTTTACATTCCCACCAGAGTTCTAGTTGCTCCTTGTCTTATATCTCATCAACACCTAGCACTGTCAGTCCTTTTACTTTTCTGCCTTCTACAGGGTATGTAATGATACCTCACTATGGTTTGAATGTACAGCTGAGAATGCACTAGCCAATGGGATCCAAGTGGTAAAAAAATTAAGCCATGGGGAACTCTCTAAGGAGGAGAATAAGAGGTTGTTCTGGATTAGGAGTTGTGAGGTGGAAAGATGAGCTTCACAAGAGCAAAGTAAGAAAGCTGCCAGGACTGGAGATAGGCTTTCTTGGTTTAAGGTGGAGACCTGAAGGACAGCAAGGTCTTGAGAGCACCTCTGTAAGTGACTGCAGAACAATCCCCAGGGAGGAAGTGAAAGAACCCAGAGACTGAAGTGAGCGATGCAGAGGTCACTCTGGAAGGCTAGTGGACAAAGATGAGGAGATAATGGGTCTCACGGCTTGGCTTCCATCAGCGGATGTTGGGCAGGGGCACGGATAGTTAGAACTACTGAGAAGTTGCCAGATACATCTAAGGAGAAGACAGTTACAAGGTCTTTGAATAAGCCAATAACGCATAACTAGCATGGTAACAGGCTTCTCTGGGGTGGCTCACAAGGTAAAGAATTCACCTGCAATACTTCCTTGGCGGCTCAGACAGTAAGGAATGTGCCTGCTATGCAGGAGACCTGCGTTCTATCCCTGGGTAGGGAAGATCCCCTGGAGAAGGAAATGGCAACCCACTCCAGTATTCTTGCCTGGAGAATTCCATGGACAAAGGAGCCTGGCAGGCTACAGTCCATGGGGTTGCAAAGAGTGGAACATGACTGAATGACTAACACTTTCACTTTCTTTCGTGGTAATTGATTTTTACACCACTTTAAGTAACAACAGTAGACCTTAGGCTAGATCTTACTGCTTTAGAGAGAGACTGACCTGAGTTCAGAAAATAAACAATCATTTTCCTAGCATCTGAATGTTAAAATAAGTGCTTGAAATGCAGAGCAGGGGCTAAAGTCTTGAAAGCCGAGGCTTTCAATCAATTGCCAGAGCAGAGGGGAAAGGCTTTGGGTCCCAGCCTCAAGGTTAAGCTTGTAACATAAAGAGAGTCGGAATGAAAAACAGGAAAAAAGCATAGCCAGTTTTGCATTTGTTTTATTTTGTTTGAAAACTCATTCAAACCCGAAAGGAAATATTTTGCATTTATTTTGCTTGAAATCTCCTTTGGGGCTTGGAGGCAAGGTTTTTGTTTTTGTATTTGTTTTTTTTTTAACAAGGATAGATAAGAAACTATAGATTTAGAAAGATCTCCAAACAAAGGGACTGTATCTCAGCCTGCCCCCAGCCCTGGTCAATCCATGGAGAGGCAGGGCCCGTCAGCTACAAATTGGCCCTTGCCACGTGTGCTTGCCATCCACCTCTACAAGGATTACATCATGTGCTGCCACAGTTGCTGACCTTCAACACTCCTGGAAGGAGTTGAGGGTAGAGAACAGAAATGAGGAATCTGTGCTCAGGGGAAAAACTGGCATGACAGGTCTTCAGATGTTCTCAGGAGCTGATTTTATGAGCCCATTCTTGTATCTCCTCATATCTAGAAAAGCACTAAAATCCTTCATGGTGACGACTGTTCCTCGTAACTAGCAAAGGCTTCATGAGACGTCACGAGAAACTTTTTGGAAAAATACTTGCTTGATTGCACATATTCACCTCTACCAAAATTACATCTATACTGACCTTCCCCCCTGCCCCTCTGGAGCAATTTCTCAGAGCTATCTGAGGTTGTTGTCCAGGATGCAGTCTTCATATTACCCCAAATAAAACTTAACTCTCATGTTGTGCATTTTTTTTCAGCCAGCAGGCCTCAAGGGGAAATGACTTGAGAACCCAGATGAACTTGGAAAAATCCCAAGAACTTCATCTGACTTCCAAGGGTTCATAGCTCAGAAAGTTCTCCAGCCTCTTGAAAATTTCCAGGCTGAGGCTAGAGGGATAATGTACAGATGGCAAAGTGAACAGTCAGGCACTTGAGCTTCAGGGTCACCTTCTAGGCCCCTTCCAGCCCTAGAGAACACCCACACACACAGAAGGGCTTGGACACATAGGGACAGGTCTCAGGCTCCATCTCAAGATGGGTCCTCAGGTCAGAATAAGGAAGGCTCCAGAGGGGCCAGACACCATGCAGAGACATGGGCATCTAAGACGATGGACCAGGCATCAAGTCTCAAAAGTAAAGGACAGACAAAGTCATGCCTAGGCAGAGTGCTTGCTCAGTTGCTCAGTCATGTCAGATTTGCAGCCCTTTGGACTCTAGCCCACCAGGCTCCTCTGTCCATGGGAGAATACTGGAGTGGGTTGCCACTTCCTTCTCCAGGGGATCTTCCCAAACCAGGGATCAAACCTGCATCTCCTGTGTCTCCTGCATTGAAGGAGGGTTCTTCACCTACTGAGCCATCAGGGAAGCAACACCAAAGGCAGAGCAGGTACCTGCAAACTGGACACCCTCCCCACCCCCTCCCCTTGAGTTTAGACACAGCCTCAGAAGAAACGTGCACAGTGGAGATCCTGTATTAGCTATTTAAAATCCAGAACTTTACCCAGAAATTTCTGAGTAATCAATCATTTTGACTGGGCTTGCCTAGAAGTAACTAGATTAAGTTTTCTACTATCAGACAAAATGATAAAAAGATTGGCTCTTAGTTATTAAAAAAAAAAAAACCAAAAACCTTTGTTCCCCATCTGAGGTCTGTGACTCTCTACCACCCGCACTAAGTGCTTTTTTTCAGTGCTTGTTTAGGACTTGCACACAGCAGTTCTGGCCAACTGAGATGCTCTTCCTTCCATCCCAATCCAAGTTTAGGTATCACTCCTGGAGAGGTTTTTCCTGTCTAACTAATCTTGGTATGTGTAACCACCAACTACTACACACACACACACACACACACACACACACATATATACACACTGTTTATTTTCTAATAGGATCCTAGATTCATTTTTGTTATCGCCCCTTCCCCAACTTGGTATTTCATAGTTATTTGATGTGGTTAAGACTCCATGCTTCTACTGCAGGGGGCATGAGTTCAATCCCTGGTCAGGGAAATTCCACATGCCATGCAGTGTGGCCAAAAAGAAAAAGAAAAACAAACAAACAAACGTGGAAAGGTAAAGTTTAATGGACAAATACCCACAGTCATCCGAGCCTCTGTCCACGGAAAAGCATTCGTTTGACCCTGGTCTGATATCTGAGATTTTAAATGAACAGCCACTTCAACACAGAGGGAAGATATACACACTGCCAGTATCTTCACATATATTTACATCTGAACAAAATAACGTCGTAGCTCACTTAATCTGTATGTACCCCACACATGTGCATATACATACATAATGTGTGTATTATATGACCAAAACCGCCCTGCCATGCAGACACTTGGAGTTCACACTTACACTTTTCATAAACCTTGGAAAGGATGGTGTCCATTCCCATAAATCCTGCTCTTTCTCTGTCTCTGTCTCCCACCTTCCTTGTCTCCCTCTCTGTGTGTGCATGCCTGCACACTCGGTCATGTCCGACTCTTTGTGACCCCATGGACTGTAGTCCGCCAGGCTCCTCTGTCCATCAGATTTCCTAGCCAAGAATACTGAAGTGGGTTGCTATTTCCTCCTCCAGAGGATCTTCCTGACCCAGGGATCAAACCTGCATCTCCTGTGTCTCCTGCTTGAAGGAGGGTTCTTTACCACTGAGCCACCAGGGAAGCCCCTCGCTCCCGCTCTGCTGCACCCTTATTTCTCCCTACAAGAAGTAACTTTTTTGAGTGGTAAGTCGAGGAGAGAACCTGATACTTGCTGACTGACCCTGCTTCCTCCCTTGGCCTCCAGGGAGCCAGGAGCCTGCAGAAAGTCTGTGTCTTCCTCTGTTCCCCATGTGATCACACCCTGAGGGACGATGCAGGAAGACCTGCAATGTTCCGCACTCCTGTGACTCTGGTGGGTGCAATGACCTCATCTGGGAATTCAGTATCACAGAGCCCATTGGCCTGCTCCTCTAATCCACATTTTCCAGCATCAGACTGACCAGTAATAAAACAATGTTTCAATCTATCCCGGCCCGACTCCTTGGCCTCATCTGCTAATGGGTTCGAAACTCCCCTCAGCAAGAAGTTCATCAGAACCCCTCCAAAGCCAGTGTCTCAGAGCACAAATCCGGGCTCAGGTGATCTGTAAGAACTCTTCCAACTCCACAATGAAGTCTAGGACTTACACGCCTGCCTGTCAGCTGGAGGCAGCTGAGATGGAGACAGAACATCATAGACTCGTAGATTCTAGAAGCGGAAGGAAAATAGGATCATCTGTTCACAGCTTTTCTGTGAGAAAACCAAAGCTCAGAGAGAGAGGCTCACATGGTTCCAACAGAACCAGGACTGTGACCCAGGCCCCCTGACTCCCACCCAGTCCAGTGAGACCTGCATCTCAGGAAAACCTGAGTATCAATCCCACTCTTTCCTGCAGAAGAAACAAAACAAAACAGAGTGAATGTCTTCCAGAATGTTTTTCTCCTAACAATCCCTACTTTCCCCACATGTTTATGCTGACTCATGGCATAGCAAAAAAAACAAGTGGAAGATAACGTCCCTCTTAAGTACTTCTCTCTCTGTGGTTTTGGTCCATCAAAGAAAAACCTGTGATTTCCTGTAATCACCTGGGTAACTGAAGACATGCCAGCCGATGATTCATGATCGTCAACCTCGAAAGCACCCTTGACGTCGTTTCCTTGGTTGGTGATTTTCTCCTCTTCTACCTGCTCTAAACCACAGACAGACACCTCCTGCACACACAGCTGGTCTTTCCTCCTTGTCAGGGGCACTTAAGACCTCAGGCCACAGCGTCCTCTCCTCCCTTGTCTACCTGGACAAACCCAGCTGTACAGGAGCCCAGATCCTCCTCCTTCCTTCCAGTTACAGCCGGTCCATACCCTTTGACCCACCTCTGGCCACTCATTCCACCTGCCCAGGTGAAATGCTACCATCCGTCTTCTCTGCCGTCTCCTGTGTGCTCTGCTGGTCCCTCTCACCTGGATCATGCCCAGCAACATTTCAGCTCAAATCTCTTCCAACAAAAACAGAAAGCGTTCTCTCTCAAGGCCACTCCTACCTCCACTGTGACCACATTCAGGGCCAGACCAGCTTGCTCAGTGGACTGAGCACTCAGTACCCTCTCCCACGTGTAAAGTCAACATTAAAACAACGAATAGAAGGCCCAACAGAACTGTGAGCTGTTGGCAATGCCTTCTTTAGTTCATTGTTTCAAATTGTCAGGTACTAAATTCTTGCATATTTGTTTTGCTATGAGCTTTGCCTTCAGCACACACTCAATCTGCTAAATGGGTGGGTGATCCAGAATTTTTGCCCGTTCTCTTATATTCACAACCAAACTAATTAGATTTTCTATACCTTGCTGTCTTCATTTCCTTATCTCTCCTCTCTCCATTGCATCAATCTGGCTTCTGCCCTAATCACTCCACCGCGAGGCCTATTGCCGAGGTCTTCCCTGATTTCCGAGCATCTCACGGGTATCTCTCAGTCCTCATTTTAACTCCAGCTCTCAGAAGACTTTGACTTGATCAACCTCTCACTTTCCTTTTGGAACCACTCTTTTTTTCTTGGCTTTGTGATTCTGTGATTTTCCTTCCTTCTCTGACTCCTCCCTCATCTCTGAGCCTTTAAAAGTTAGGGAATCTAAGTTCCTAAGGAACCTAAGCTCCTCCTGGATCCTCTTCTGTTTTTACTTTACAGGCTTTCTCTAGGGAACCCCATCCAGTTCTATGGTTTTATTTATCACGAATTTTTAGAACTCTACAATTGATCATTCAAAACAGAGCATTTTTAAGAGTAAAGGAGGGGTACTACTAGCAATTAAGCCCAGACTGTTCAGGGCCAACTTGGATACATGGTCACCCTATCTTTATGCCAGTGAGTCCCAAATGCATTGCCCCAGTGAAGACCTCTCCTCTAAGCTCCAGACTTATAGAGCGACTTGCCTACTCACTATATGCACTTGGATTCGTTAATTCTCACTTTTAACAAACACTGAGATTGTTATAGGTCGAGCACAGTCCCTGATGCTATGACAGGGAACCAAGAAGACAAGGCTTCTCTCCTCATTACACTTACATTCTCATTGGAGAGGGAGGAACAAAAGCACAAACATATAGAAACAGGTATTTTTCACCAGGATGAATGTTGCTATGGAGAAAAATTAACTGGGAGAAGGGAATAGGGAGCGAGTATTGGGAAGAAGTTGGGAATTTTAAATAGTAGTGATCAGGTAAGCCCTTACTGAGCACAGAGCCAGATGACCTAACCCAGTCTCCCCTGCAGTCAGGGGTGACAAGGTGACTGATTTGGGGTCAAAGGAATGAGTGCCAAGGATGAGCATCACTTCCGGTCTGTTCTCTGTTCTCTCCCCCATCAGCTAGACGTCAGCGCACATGGGGATGGAAGAAGAGCTGCTCTGAGCCTGGGTCCCTGGAAAGAAGGCTCACAACTTCTTTGCACTGACTGGACTTTACATTCAGATCAGATCAGATCAGTCGCTCAGTCGTGTCCGACTCTTCGCGACCCCATGAATCGCAGCACGCCAGGCCTCACTGTCCATCACCAACTCCCGGAGTTCACTGA
>NW_011495015.1:4788442-4790848 GCF_000754665.1 Bison bison bison | reverse complement strand
TTCGGCGCTCAGCCTTCTTCACAGTCCAACTCTCACATCCATACATGACCACAGGAAAAACCATAGCCTTGACTAGACGAACCTTTGTTGGCAAAGTAATGTCTCTGCTTTTGAATATGCTATCTAGGTTGGTCATAACTTTCCTTCCAAGGAGTAAGCATCTTTTAATTTCATGGCTGCAGTCACCATCTGCAGTGATAAACATCTATTTGGTTAAGCCACTAAAATTTTTGGAATTTCCCCAGCAGCTAGGGTCAACTAACAGAACAGTGATGCTATTAGCCCAGTTAGAGATTCGGCAACAGAAGCTGATGCAGAGATAAGGATTTCAACTTAGATTTAGTTTGATCCTTTTGACACATGGAAGCAGTTGAGAATAGTGGTCCAGAGGTGAGAAGAGAGCTGGAGGCAAAGATCTGGAAGTTTTGGAATACAAAGAAGTGGAGTCTTGTCCTAATTTTAACAACAAAGGGAGAAGGTGCACAGGAGGAAAAGATAAAGACCCAGGATGGAGGGTGCCGGCATTTCAACAAATGCATTAAAAAGAGGAGACAGAAGGTAAGAGAAGATTTTCTCAAAATTTTTCATGATTGGTATTTTTAACAATAAACCCACATGGTTGGTCTTAGAATTCTGTCCTTTAAAGGACGCGTTAACCTTGTTAAACTGAGAGTCACAGAAGCCATATTATTGCCTCCACTATTAAAATCTAGAGTTTAATGAATTCTTTAATGCCTTGTTTCCCACACTGAAAGCTCCAAAAATGCAATTAAACCATCCTTCCCACCCAAAATGCCAAAATTCATTTAAACACTGTATCCAGCTTTGCAACCAACAAATGGCCTCTGATAAATCCTCTGACATTTACAATCTCTTTGGTAAAGACACTGTCTTACCTGTATCATCAACATCCTAATTTTTTATTGCTTCCAAAATGCTTGCACGTGCATTACTCATCTGATTCCCCTACAAATCTGTAAAGGTTGGTGCCTATAGCTGGGGCTCCAGACGCACTGACAAATGATCAAGACAGACTGTTACCTTAGTACAGCGCCCACATCAAAGCAAAGCACATTCATTCCAGGAGGCAGGAAGACTGTCTCCTGTGGATATCTGCAAGAAAAATATAACCATTTAAAATGCTATTTCAATTCCATACGTGATCCATTCATCAAGCCCGTATAGTTTATGAGTCTCACAAGTCTTTTTAATGTGATATCAGGGGACAGCTCACTTCCTGACTCACATTTTGAGTCACTGTAAACGATGGCCCAAAGAGAGTGAACAAGTGATAAAGGTACATGCTGGAAATAAAAACAACCATTCATTTGCTGGTCACACTGTCCTTTGTTATAACTGCTTTTAGCAGTTTGAAATATATTCTGAGTAATCCCACCCAGACAGGGACATGGTTCTGCATTTATTTGCCTAATGGAAGTAACTGTTTTGAAATATTCCTGATGTCACTTCTTTTCTAAAAGATTTGTGAGTCAAATAAAAAATAACTTTGAGATGAGTTCTCCTACAAATCCCCACGTTTGCCTAGGCCACTTCTTTGAATGTCTTCAAGGTTTATTCTAAAATGACTAAATGTACATGTAGCTGATTTTATGTTTCAGCCTGGCAAGATGATGGTAACTAATTGTTTAGTCAAAGATTGGTCTTCATGTTGCTGTGAAGGTGGGTTTTTTTTTTTTTTTTGTGATTGACATTTCAAATTATTGACCTTAAAGTGGAGAGTGGAGAGTGAAAAAGTTGGCTTCAAGCTCAACATTCAGAAAACAAAGATCATAGCATCCGGTCCCATCACTTCATGGGAAATAGATGGGGAAACAGTGGAAACAGTGTCAGACTTTATTTTTTGGGGCTCCAAAATCACTGCAGATGGTGACTGCAGCCATGAAATTAAAAGATGCTTCTCCTTGGAAGGAAAGTTATGACCAACCTAGATAGCATATTGAAAAGCAGAGACATTACTTTGCCAACAAAGGTCCATCTAGTCAAGGCTATGGTTTTTCTAATAGTCATGTATGGATGTGAGAGTTGGACTGTGAAGAAAGCTGAGCGCTGAAGAATTGATGCTTTTGAACTGTGGTGTTAGAGAAGACTCATGAGAGTCCCTTGGACTGCAAGGAGATCCAACCAGTCCACTCTTAAGGAGATCAGCCCTGGGATTCTTTGGAAGGAATGATGCTAAAGCTGAAACTCCAGTACTTTGGCCACCTCATGCGAAGAGTTGACTCATTGGAAAAGACTCTGATGCTGGGAGGGATTGGGGGCAGGAGGAGAAGGGGTTGTCCTAATAATGAGGAAACATGTTCATCTGCTCAGCCTCACTAAAATTCTCTGCTCTGCTTCACCTAGAAAGGATGAAATGTGATTTCCAAGAACAAATGACAGTTTCCT
>NW_011495015.1:4786444-4788250 GCF_000754665.1 Bison bison bison | reverse complement strand
TCGGACACGACTGAGCCACTGAACTGAACTGAAAGTGAGCAGTTACTCTCCGTGACTTGGGTGGGCCTCACTCAATCAGTTGAAGGCATTAAGAGCAAACACTAAAGTTTTCCCAGAGAATTCTGCCTGAGCTTTCAACTTCACATCTCACCAGGTGGTGCTAGTGGTAAAGAATCCTTCTGTCAATGCAGGGGACTTAAGTGATGTGGGTTTGATCCCTGGGTTGGGAAGATCCCCTGGAGTAGACAATGGAAATTCACTCCAGTATTCTTGCCTAGAAAACTCTATGGAAAGAGGAGTCTGGTGAGCTACAGTTCATGGGGCTGCAAAAAATTGGACACCACACACACACACAGAACCCTGTACAAAAGTAGGTGTGTACCATCATTCAATATATTTTCAAGCTTTTTAATACATCTTGAGACTGCACAGAACCACACACACACACACACACACACAATGGGCCTGGTTCTTGTTTGTAAAAAGTAGTTTTATTTCTGTAGGAAATACACTTGAAAGATATTTTCCTATAGAATATATCCACGAATGTAACCTTGATTAAAGAAGAATTAGAAATGACTAAAAGAAGAATATATTAGGGTTCTTCAGAAAAACAAAACCACCCTATTGACCTCTTTTAACCTCAACTGTCTCCCTAAATGCCTTGTTTTCAAATAGTCACACTGAGAATCAGAACTTCAATATATGAATTTTGAAGTCATGTATGGATGTGAGAGTTGGACTGTGAAGAAAGCTGAGCGCTGAAAAATTGATGCTTTTGAACTGTGGTGTTGGAGAAGACTCTTGAGAGTCCCTTGGACTGCAAGGAGATCCAACCAGACCACTCTGAAGGAGATCAGCCCTGGGATTTCTTTGGAAGGACTGATGCTAAAGCTGAAACTCCAGTACTTTGGCCACCTCAGGCGAAGAGTTGACTCATTGGAAAAGACTCTGATGCTGGGAGGGATTGGGGGCAGGAGGAGAAGGGGACAGAGGATGAGATGGCTGGATGGCATCACTGACTCAATGGACCTAAGTGGAGTTGGTGATGGACAGGGAGGCCTGGCATGCTGCGATTCATGGGGATGCAAAGAGTCGGACATGACGGAGCAACTGTTCAACTGAACTGAACTGAATTAGGTCCATAACACACTTTAAGAAACTTGATAAAGAAGAGCAAATTAAACCCAAAACTAGTAGGAGAAAGTAAATAATGAAGATTAAAACAGAAATAAGTGAAATAGATAACAGAAAAACAATAGATTCTATGAAATCAAATGTCTTGTTCTTAGGGGAAAAAATTTCAACAAAATTGACAAACTTTAGCTAGACTGAGGGGAAAAAAGATGTAAATAACTAAAATCAGAAATGAACATGACACTGCAACCAACTTTACATAAAAAGAATGTCATGACTAATTGTTCACCAATAAATTAAACAAAATTGAAAAATGTCCTAGAAACACACAAATTACCAAAACTGACTCAAGAAGGAACAGAAAACTGGCTGAACTGAACCAGATGGAACGTGTTCCTTTCATTCATACAGAGGCGGCATTAATCTCGACACGGTCCCTTCCAATCTACAGACCCTGCGCCACCAGAATTTCAAGCTCATCTTCAAACACTTGACATTCGGGAAGCTTCCGCCAACGACCCACTCGACTTTATAGCCAGAGTAAGTGTGTCAACTCTGAGTTACTTGTGTCCTCAGGAAAACAAAAACACAAACCTACCAAAGAACCAGCAAGGGCTTCATAGAGCCGGGAGGCTAGGATGCGATAGGCTAAGGCGTCAGGCACCTGGG
>NW_011495015.1:4785933-4786344 GCF_000754665.1 Bison bison bison | reverse complement strand
TGGGAGGTTGGCAGCCTCCTGGCAGGTTGGAAGCCCCAAAGGACGGCCTATTTTGCAAGCACGGGAGGCGGGCGGGGGTGGGCGGGATTATTAGAACTGCCTCCTCCTGGCTGTGAGGTTTCGGGCGTAACATGTTAACATCCAGCAATGTGGAACCTCAAAAAACCTCAAAAGACTGCGTGGTATATCGGCAGGGGCCGGGGAACCTGCAGCCTCCCAAGGATGCGAGGCTTCCCCTTTAAGCACCTGAGCGCGGGCCCGCGGAGGGAGCCCCCCGGAAGTCGCTGCGCGCTGCCACGGAGTCAGATTCCTCCGCCGAGGGCGGGGTCCGGTCCCGCGTCTCGGCCTCCAGTCTACCCTAGGTTTCCTCCCTTCCCCGCCGCCCGCCGGCGTCAGGACTCTCAGCTCGCC
>NW_011495015.1:4782540-4785697 GCF_000754665.1 Bison bison bison | reverse complement strand
CAAGTTCGGCGGCTGCTGTGCGAGAAGACCGACCTGCTGTCCCAGGCGTGCCCGCCCGCCTGCCCCGTGGCTTTTCCCGAGATCTTCCGATACTGCGAAGGCTGCTTCAGACCGCCCTGGACGATCTGGGCCACCTGGGAAGTGCCCGAGCTTGTCACACCCCCGGGGACACCGATGGAGAGCTGAGGCCCTGAGACGGATGCCAGGGTTCGCGTGCCTGGCGGCCAAATATTGACCCATTTACTCTAGGAATCTGTTTTCCACATACTTTGTTTGTGTTCTGAAACCACAACAGTTTCAGAGATTGTGCCTTTTAGTCGGAGAAGTCCAGGCGCTGGACAGTACATTTGAAAAGTACTTCCTTTTAAAATGTAAATATGTATTTTACGTACTTGGGGTTACAGGAGAAGCAGATGAGTAAGACCAAGTGTATCTCCACAGGAACACAATTGTGAGAAAAAAATTCTAAGTGCATGTTCTGATGTCGTGTGCAAAGAATGGCATATTGGATTCTTGTTTTATGGCCTTTTTTCACTTTTCATCTCATGGTTTTGAAATACATGTTAATATGACTGGAAGCCAACACAATACTGTAAAACAATCATTCTCCAATTAAAAGTAAATTTAAAAAATTACGTGTTAAAAACATGTGCGTCTTACAAGGAGGCAGAAGACTCAACTTGAGTAATTTTTATGTTTGCTCCTGAATGATCAAATATGGTATTTTTTCAAGAAGGGTGCAACTAACAGCAAAAAGAATGGTGGGGCTGGGGGGCCGCGGGGGGCGGCGCGACGTGCATTCTTTGAGCTGTGTAGTCAGTTATTCTGTGTGAGATAACCTGGCTCCCTTCCTTTTATGTAAATTACTTGATAGTTTTGGCCTCGGTTTTTCTTCTGTAATTAAAGGCATAACTTGATCATTACAATTTAGTTCAGAATTCTGATTCTCTTATGGGGCCAAATAAGGGGAAGAAAAAGAAAGATCAGAGTCCTTTTAAAGAAAGGAGTTCTTGAAATCCTCTAGGGACCAAAGTCTGTACTACCTTTCCTTAAATGTCCATGGATTTTGTCATTCTGTTGGTCAGTACAGTCTCACTGAAATAGCTTAAACTCCTAGTTAAGATAGTTTGTATTAGGAAAAACTCATCTCTTGCCACCTTGGTGAACAGTTTACATACATAAGGATTGTAGTGAAAACCTCTGATTATATTCCTGCATGATTTGGTTAAATACAGGTTATGGCAATTCAAATACAACACAAATGAACATACCTACAAAACAGATTCAGACATGGAGAACAGACTTGTTGGCAAGGTGTGTGTGGGGGTGAGTTGGGGAGGGAAGGATTGGGAGTTTGGGATTAGCAGATGCAAACTAGTGTATAGGGAATGGATAAACAACAAGGCCCTACTGTGTAGCACAAGGAACTATTAGTGTATTCAGTATCTTGTGATAAACCATAAGGGAAGTTATATGAAAATGGTCACTTGGCTGTACCGAACAAATTAATACAAACTGGAGAAGGCAATGGCACCCCTCTCCAGTACTCTTGCCTGGAAAATCCCATGGATGGAGGAGCCTGGAAGGCTGCAGTCCATGGTGTTGCTGAGGGTTGGACACAACTGAGCGACTTCACTTTCACTTTTCACTTTCATGCATTGGAGAAGGAAATGGCAACCCACTCCAGTGTTCTTGCCTGGAGAATCCCAGGGACGGCGGAGCCTGGTGGGCTGCTGCCTATGGGGTCGCATAGAGTCAGACACGACTGAAACGACTTAGCTGCAGCAGCAGCAGTACAGTTGTACAGTACAATACAATTATCGTAAATCAACCACAATAAAGTAAATTTTAAAAAATAATAAAATTGGGCTTCGCTGGTGGCTCAGTGGTAAAGAACCCACCTGCCAGTGCAGGAGACACGGGTTTGATCCTTGGTCTGAGAAGATCTCGTGTGATGCGGAACAGCTAAGCCCATGTGCCACAGCTACTGAGCCCGCTCGCCCTAGAGCTTGTGCTCTGCAACGAGAAGCCCGTGCACCGTGACTCAAGAGTAGCCCCTGCTCACTGCAACCAGAGAAAGCCAGCAGGCAGCAATGAAGACCCAGTGCAGCCATAAGTAAATACTTTTTATAAGTCAGGTGAACTTAAGGGTTCATGCGGAGGTCAGGGGTGGGGAGTGCACACTTATTTTGAGTTTGGTTTATATGGCTTTATTTGGGCATTTTGTAATTTTCCAGAAAACCAGGCAACTCTTCATCTGTTCAACTAGAGAATGCACCTAGAGCCAGAAGTGCTCGTTTTGCACAATGCTGCTTTTACATCTCAGTCACGCACGTTTTTACCGTTGGATCAGCTAATACATTTCTTTCAGACATCTTCCTTTCCTGCCAACTAATTGAAGGTCATGGACCAGCAGAGCAGGGACTGCCTTTGTGATGCAAACTACAGATAACTATTCAAGTTCAGTGAAATCCTTCACCTTTCCTAGATCTTTTCAAGTGGCCATGCTGTCAACAGTTGTCTGCAGTGATTCTTAAGCTTTCGGAGCATCAGCCCCTCCTGAAGGACTTATTAGAAAGCACATGGTGCCTGGCCATATCTCCAGAGTTTCTGAGTGGGTCTGGGGTGGGATCCGAGAATATGCATTTCTGACTTCTAGTTCTAGGTGATACTGATGCTGTTGGTGTGAGGGTGAAAGAAATTAGAGGTAACAAGAATATCAAATGCTCCAGGGTGCAAAGAAAAAGAGATCATTAACTTTAGAAAACCCCCTTGTGGGCTCTTTCTCTGCCTTTTGAAATGTATGTAGATCTTTGTAAAGGCTAAGTAAGCCCCTTGCCCATTTTACAATACAGGAATTTTTGAAAGGGGCCCTGGAGCCAGCACTTAGAATGTAACCTTCAAGAAAGCTGTAATAGCACCCCTCCCTCCCAGTTTCCTGGGAGTCTAGACACCTAATTCCAGCGGTGGCAGGGGGGTGGGGAGGTGGGGGTGGGGTTTGCTGTGTGTGTCTGCGTCTGTGTGTGTGCGTGCGTGCACCTAAGTCCCTTCAGTCGTGTCTGGCTCTTTTCCGCAACCCTGTGGACAGTAGCCCACGAGGCTCCTGTGTCCATGGCATTCTCCAGGCAAAAATGCTGGAGTGGGTTGCCATGCCCTC
>NW_011495015.1:4763560-4782440 GCF_000754665.1 Bison bison bison | reverse complement strand
AGATAGAACCTGTGTCTCTTAGGTCTTCTGCATTGGCAGGGGAGTTTTGTACCCCTTCAGCTCAGTTCAGTTGCTCAATCGTGTCTGACTCTTTGCGACCCCATGGACTGCAGCACACCAGGCCTCCCTGTCCATCACCAACTCCCAGAGTCTACTCAAACTTATGCCCATTGAGTTGGTGATGCCATCCAACCATCTCATCCTCTTTTGTCCCCTTCTCTTCCTGCCTTCAATCTTTCCCAGCATCAGGGTCTTTTCAAATGAGTTAGTTCTTCGTATCAGGTGGCCAAAGTATTGGAGTTTCAGCTTCAATATCAGTCCTTCCAATGAATATTCAGGACTGATCTCCTTTAGGATGGACTGGTTGGATCTTCTTGCAGTCCAATGGACTCTCAAGAGTCTTCTACAACGCCACAGTTCAAAAGCATGAATTCTTTACCCCTAGTGCCACCTGGGAAACCCAATTTCAGCAGGTACCTGTTCCCAAATGCCTTCTGTTGTAAAGACAGAAGAAATTAATTTTTTCCTTCATATGAAGGTAGTTAGTCCTCTCACTTGAGCATCAGTTACCCTTTATCTTGAAAACATGGAGGTAATGGGTTTCATTTTCCTGACTGCCTAAATGGGTGTGATCTCTTGACGTCTTTGCTATCTGTTTAGTGGCTTTTCTGTGATTCATATCACTTTCTGGTTTAATGCTAATTCAAAACAAAACCATTTTCTTTCTCTTCTATCTTTTTGAAGAGGTTTTCTAGGTTGACAAGAGATTTTGTTTTGATTCTATTTTTCTGACACCGGTCAGGGCCACACTTTGAGAACCACTGCACAACAGGAATCGACCTGTTGAATTTAAAATTTCTCTCTAGAACTTTACCTTGTTGGTCTCAGCCTGTGGTATTGTATTTGATTTTTGGTCGGGCTGGATCTTTGTTGCTGCTGTGGACTTTCTGCAGTTGCGGAGAGCATGGGCTACTCTCTAGTTTTGAGGCACAGGCGTCATTGTGGTGGCTTCTCTGGTGCAGAGCACCAACTCTAGGGCCCCCGGGCTGTAGCAGTTGTGGCTTCCAGGCTTCAGTCAGTTCAGTCGCTCAGTCATGTCCGACTCTTTGCAACCCCATGGACTGCAGCACACCAGGCCTCCCTGTCCATCACCAACTCCCAGAGGTTACTCACTCATGTCCATTGAGTCAGTGATGCCATCCAACCATCTCATCCCCTTCTCCTCCCACCTTCAATCTTTCCCAGCATCAGGGTCTTTTCAAACGAGTCAGTTCTTTGCATCAGGGGGCCAAAGTATTGGACTTTCAGCTTCAGCATCAGTCCTTCCAATGAATAATCAGGACCGATTTCCTTTAGGATGGACTGGTTGGATCTCCTGGCTGTTGAAGGGACTCTCAAGAGTCATGAGTCTTCTCCAATACCACAGTTCAAAAGCATCAATTCTTTGGCACTCAGCTCTCACACCCATACATGACTACAGGAAAAACCATAGCTTTGACTAGATGGACTACTTTGCCAAGTAATGTCACAGGCTTAATAGTTGTAGCATACAGGCTTAGCTGCTCTGCAGCATGTGGTATTGTCTAAGATCAGGGATCAAACCCATATTCTCCTTCATAGGCAGGCAGATTCTTTACCACTGAGCCACCAGGGAAGCCCCAGCCTGAGGCATTTTAAATCTTTGAATTTTCCAGTTCTGAGTCTGTCATTCTCCCTACTTTATAACAAAGTTGATGAATTGATGAATCTACAAAATTGATGAATCTATGTTTTCCAAACCGTTAGTCAGTTCAGGAAGGAGGCACCAAGGGTCCCTGTAACTGCAATGCTTACATTATTAGTCACCAGCCAATCATCTATTACTTACTCTGCTAGGGCTGTGGACATAGTACTAACAAGACAATCCTGATTCTCCAGAAGATAAAGAAACTGGCCATCATCATGCTGGACTGCAGCAGGGAGGAGGCAGAAGGAGTGTGCCTGTGATGGCACCAAGGGGTACCCCAAGCCCCTTGGATTAAATGTTTGTGTCCCTCCAAAATGCATATGTTAAATACTAACCCCCAGAAGATCCCTTCTGGGTTGGGGAGTTTGTACATGCTGCTCTATTTAAAATGGATCACCAGCAAGGACCTATTGTACAGCACAGGGAACTCTACTCAATGTTAGGTGGCAGCCTGGATGGGAGGGGAGTTTGGGGGAGAATGGATACATGCATATGCACACAAGGTTGCTCTGCTGTTCACTGAAACTATGGCAACATTGTTAATCGGCTATACCCCAATACAAAATAAAAAGTTCAAAAGAAAAAAAAATGAAACCCTAAGGTGAAAGAGGAGAGTGAAAAAGTTGGCTTAAAGCTCAACATTCAGAAAACGAAGATCATGGCATCTGGTCCTATCACTTCATGGGAAATAGATGGGGAAACAGTGGAAACAGTGTCAGGCTTTATTTTTTGGGGCTCCAAAATCACTGCAGATGGTGACTGCAGCCATGAAATTAAAAGACGCTTACTCCTTGGAAGGAAAGTTATGACCAACCTAGATAGCATATTCAAAAGCAGAGACATTACTTTGCCAACAAAGGTCCATCTAGTCAAGGGTATGGTTTTCCCAGTGGTCATGTATGGATGTAAGAGTTGGACTGTGAAAGAAGGCTGAGCACAGAAGAATTGATGCTTTTGAACTGTGGTGTTGGAGAAGACTCTTGAGAGTCCCTTGGACTGCAAGGAGATCCAACCAGTCCATTCTGAAAGAGATCAGCCCTGGGATTTCTTTGGAAGGAATGATGCTAAAGCTGAAACTGCAGTACTTTGGCCACCTCATGCGAAGAGTTGACTCATTGGAAAAGACTGATGCTGGGAGGGATTGGGGGCAGGAGGAGAAGGGGACGACAGAGGATGAGATGGCTGGATGGCATCACTGACTCGATGGACACGAGTCTGAGTGAACTCCGGGAGTTGGCGATGGACAGGGAGGCCTGGCGTGCTGTGATTCATGTGGTCGCAAAGAGTCAGACACGACTGAGCAACTGAACTGAACAGAACTGTACTGAAGCCCCCAACATGCTTGGGAGTAATTAGGTCCTGATGGTGGAGCCCACATAAATGGGATTAGAGGCCTTACAAGAAAAGACTGGAGAGCCTGCTTCCTCTCTCTTCCAGGTGAAGATGAGGAAAAGAAAGAAAGTGAAGTCGCTCAGTCGTGTCCAAGTCAGACACCAGTGAGCCACTAACACTTTACTTTGGAGACAGAAATTGCGGACTATACGGATAAATAGATGTGGGGGGCAGGGGGAGGTTTCTTCCTCTCTCCCCGGTCAGGAATATTGCAGGCCCTATTTCCATTTTTCTGCATCCCCTTTGTTTCTCTCCAAGAAGGAAGGAGGGAATAAAGATTGGGCAGAGCTCACTAGTCTTCTGACATCTCTTTCCTTGTGGATGGGTCTGAGGACACTTGTAGCCCCACCGTTTGCTCAGGCAGAGCTGGTCCTCTGCTTCTTACTGTCGCTTTGCAGTTTGTCACTATGACAACAGACTCCTAACTACATTCCTTCTTACTCCCCTCCAGCCCACTGTCTACACAGGTCATGGTTACTTTTTTTGTTTAATTTCCTCAATAGTTATTTGATTTACCTGATGAGACTTGGAAGTCTATTTTTGGCCTGCAACAATGTGGATGTTAGTAAGAAGCATTTCCAGTCAACTTTCTTCTTCTTGATGCAGAAATGATGCCATTTTAATGAAATAGTATTATTCACACTTTCCATTTTTCTCACTGGCCTCTACTGCTTGGCATCACCCCTTTGTCAGGAGAGTGTAAATATCTGCATCAAAAACTAAAGCCACACAGAATCTCCTGCTGTTTTAAAAATGAGAAATGAATAGGTTGATAGAGATATTTTCCATGTTTGAAAGGCTTATTAAAAATAAAACCCCAAGAATCCATTACAAGTTATGAAAAATGCATTGACTGACATTTGATGTTCAAGCAGGCTCCAAAAGAGCAGGATAATTAAAGAAGATAAGTAAAAAATCCAAGAAAATATATGAAGCTTGACTAATGAGCATGTTTAAAATAAATAATGCATCTTTGAGTTATTGATGATCTTATAATTCATGAATGCTGAGAAAAACATAACAAGGAGTGATTTGTAAAAAGTCATCAAAAACAAGGAAGGACATAACCAGCTCATTGCTTATCTTGTAACTGATTAAAGCTCTAAAAAGAAAGGGGAAAAAAGCAAAACAGGGTGGAGGGGATGGATAAACAGAAAGGAATCTGATTGAATAATGTTTCCCCCCAACTTTTTTGTCCACCCAAGAACTTAAAACGTGACCTTATATAGAAATAGGACCTTTGCAGATTTAATTGGTTAAGTTAAATTGAGAGCATGTTGGATTAGGATGAGTCCTAAATATAACAAGACTGGTGTCCTTTTAAGAGGAGAGGAAGCAGAGAGCCATAGAAACATGCAAGGCAGATAGGCGAGTGGCAACAGAAGCAGAGAGCCATGCAGGGGAGGTCAAGGATGCCAAGGCATAAGTTGTGAAAGAGGCATGAAAACCCCAGAGGGAGCATGGCCCTACTGAAACCTTGACTGATGCTCCCTGAACTTTGAGAGAATAGATTCCTCTTCTTTGAAGCCACCCAGTCTGTGGTACTTTGCTATGGCAGCCCCAGTAAAGTAATACAGAAGAAAAGAAAAAAAGGGAGGCAGGGAGGGAGAGAGAAGAAGGAAAAGAGGAAGAAGAAGAAAGTAGGGGAGGGAGAAGGAGTGGGAAGAAGGGAGAGGAGAGGAAAGAAAGCAAGGGAGAAAAAAAATTAGTATGAATTTCAGACAGTAAATCATGCCTTAAAGAACAGAGAAAGATCGTAATCTGTGAGTCTCTCTCCTCCCCTGGCAAAGTCATTAAACTAATCTGACCATTGTGAAAGACTCATGGTCAAATTCTGACTTATTTTCTACTTCCACGGAGACCTTAATAGGCAGAACTCGGTCTCCGCTTCTATCTCCCCAAACTCTGAACCTGAATCCCCTGCAGGGCTTCTCCTAGAACCTGGTCTGCCTGGCTCTGACCCATTCAAGACTGAGATCTTCCATCCTGAGACCCGGGCACCAGGGCTGTGCCTGAACAGCCCGGGCACCAGGTCTCTGTGGACTGGTCCTTAAGACCAGATCTGGTTGTTCAGTTTATCTGACTACCTAGCCTGGTTCCCCAAACCCTAGGGTCTGTTCTGCTGTGAAACAACTAGGTTTGGGTAGAAACATGAGTACTTGCCAGATTCCTCCCTGGGAGGGGTTAAGAGTGTAGACTTTGTCAAAACTTCCTATATATGCATAATTTCCTTGAATAGAACAAACGTTTGGTACTCTAGAAAACTTAACACATGAACATCTGGACGTGCAAAAATCTATGAGAGCCAAGTCTTTATGTGCAGTAAACTGCCAATGCCATTTTGAAATTATGAATTAGCTTCAATCTCTTACACGTATAGCTTTCATACTTACAGGGATTAAACACACACATACACACACTGCCTTTTAACAGATTTTTGTGGGCCTAGAGGAAAGTGCAATTGCAAACAATATGGTTTGTTTATGCAATAATAACAGCAAATATCAACTGAGATCTGAACAATCTGTCACCATTATAGTGGTTTCAGCCCATAGAGAGGCAAGTTCAGGACGAAGTATTCTTGAAAATTCACGTTACAGTTTTTTTTTTTTAAATTTTATTTTATTTTTAAACTTCACAATATTGTATTAGTTTTGCCAAATATCGAAATGAATCCGCCACAGGTATACATGCGTTCCCCATCCTGAACCCTCCTCCCTCCTCCCTCCCCATTCCATCCCTCTGGGTCGTCCCAGTGCACCAGCCCCAAGCATCCAGTATCGTGCATCGAACCTGGACTGGTGACTCATTTCATACATGATATTATACATGTTTCAATGCCATTCTCCCAAATCTTCCCACCCTCTCCCTCTCCCACAGAGTCCATAAGACTGTTCTATACGTTACAGTTTTTAATGCCGAAACTCACTGTGCAAAAAGCTAAATACCAGCAGCATCCATGCTCTCAATGTTCCAAAGTAGCCACCTCTACTTTTTTTTCATGGCACTTAACTTCTTGCCTTGTTAAATAGTATCTGTGACTGAGGGATTACATTATGTCACTTTTCTCTGCCTCCAGACTTATGTCTAGAAACCAGAGACCAAGTTTTATTCATCTTTGTATCCACTTTTCTCACCAATATTCACAGCTTAGAGCTTTCCTTGTGTGTTTAACTGCCAACTGGGAGTTAATTTGAGAAACAAAGTTGGAGATGGAGAGTTAGGGTGGATCAGTAAAGGTATGCGTGTATCTCTTTGTATCAGTTCATGATAATTCCTTCTTAGCTAATATGATAGTGATTCTCATATTGGAATGTTGTACACATACCTTTTAAAATTAAAAAAAAAAAAAAGATTCTCATCTATCCCTGAGGCTGGCTTCAATTATTAGAATGTCACATAAGCATATACAAATTAAGGCAACTATAAATCCTTATATGAGTGAAATATATGGAGCTCTCACACAACTATTAAAACTACAAATTAATATAAACCAAATTTCAAAACCAACAATGGGCTTAAGTTCTATTTTAAAGAAAACAGTAGTATTATGGTTATGAATTATTAAGATTATGACAACCTAATCATCTAATCCACCAGAAATGTCTTGAGCTTCTATCATATGGAGGTAAAAAAAAAAATGTACATCTATGTGGTTTACCTATAAATGTTTAAGGTACATGTTACTTTACCAAAGTTTTTGATTAGTTGACCAATCTTTTATTTGCTCAGTGCCATTTGCAAGATTGCAACTCTTAAGCACTAAATCTACCTTGATCCTTATTATTCCATGACAATACTAGAATTTTCTGGTGTCCAAATACAAAAAATAGAACATGCACGCAACTGGCAGTCATGCTTGCTTATCAGAGTGCCTTCCACAAAATACTGGGCATTAATTTTTTATTATTATAAAAATAAAGACAATATTTAGAATTTCTTACAGAAAACATGCAGTAGTATTATGGGTATGAATTGTTATGGGTAATATATTAATGAAAAATTTCATTCCTAAGTAAAAATATTTTTTATAGGAACCTTCTAAATGAGAGTCTTTTAAAGACTCTCCAGGAAACCACTGAAAAGGTTATCCCACCCCTTTTACGTGACTTTCACAAAATTAGACTGAATATGATACCATACAGAGCATGCAGTAGACTGAAAAAGAAAGATTCTTATCTTCAAAGGATCAAATTATTACTGGTTTCTTCAAACTTATCCTGAAAAACTGAAGCTATTTCTATACCCCCTACACCTGCTAGTGTAAGTGTTAAAAGAAATTGTATGAAACTGGTAGAAATATAAATAATACCAC
The DNA here is from genome assembly GCF_000754665.1 of Bison bison bison. Taxonomy (NCBI): domain Eukaryota; kingdom Metazoa; phylum Chordata; class Mammalia; order Artiodactyla; family Bovidae; genus Bison; species Bison bison. The sequence continues at coordinate 4,775,007 of NW_011495015.1, read as the reverse complement.
CTTTCTGAGATGTAAACTGGCAGCTGGTAACAAGACTTTATAATTTTCTATATATCTTGACCCAACAAGTGATTTTTATCTTGATTAAACCAGTCAATCCTAAAGGAAATCCACCCTGAATATTCACTGGAAGGACTGATGCTGAAGCTGAAGCTCCAATACTTTGTATACCTGATGTGAAGAGCCTACTAACTGGAAAAGACCCTGATGCTGAGAAAGATTGAGGGCAAAAGAAGGGGGCAGTAGAGGATAAGATTGTTAGAGAGTATTACCAACACAATGGACAGAATCTCATTGAACTCTGGGAGATAGTGAAGCACAGGGGAGCCTGCCTTGCTGCAGTCCATGGGGTCACAGAGTCAGACATGACTTAGTAACTGAACATCAACAAGTCTGCCTCCTAAGATGAATCTGAGGGACATATCCTGTGCTGAGATGTGAACAAATATTTGGTCAGAATGGTGAGCTTTGGACACACAAAAAAGTGAAGTCGCTCAGTCGTGTCCGACTCTTTGCAACCCTTTGGACTGTAGTCCACCAGGCTCCTCCGTCCATGGGCTTTCCCGGGCAAGAATACTGGAGGGGGTTGCCATTTCCTTCTCCAGGGGATCTTCCCCACCCAGGGATCAAACCCGGGTCTCCCGCATTGCAGGCAGATGCTTTAACCTCTGAGCCACCAGGGAAATAAAAGCTTGAATAAATAAACTATTTCAAATACTGGACTTATACACAAAAACAAAATTATACTGTGCAAAAACAGTATTGTCACTGAAAAATGCTGTTCAATGAAAGAAGCATGATATAACATGATCCTATGTTTATTTAAATACATAATAGAAGGTAGCTTAAAAGAAGCTTCCCCGAAAGCTAAAGAATCCACCTGCAATGCAGGAGACACAGGTTCGATTTCTGGGTCAGGAAAATTCCCTGGAGGAGGAAATGGCAACCCACTCCAGTATTCTTGCCTGAAAAATCCCATGGACATATGATCCTGGTGGGCTACAGTCCATGGAGTCATGAAGAGTCAGACATGACTGAGCAACTAAGCACAAGCATAAAAATAGAGAAAAACGTCTGGAAGGCACACAAAAATGTCAAGAGAAATTTACACAGTTCTAGGATTATCTAGGGAATATACTGTAAGGGATAAAACAGACTGAATTCCAATTATAATGGAGTTTGTATTCCAGTGGGGGAAAGAGAAAACAAACAAAACAATTAATTTACAATAGTAAGATACAGCAGGGAGGCCTAGGAGGAGATCACTGGAATTTCCTGGCAAGAGAGAACTTAGAACTAGGGTGGTCAAATGCTGGCTTCATTGTGAAGGCTAAGCCAGTAGGGGGTTCTGTGTCTAACATGTAGGATGCAAAAGAAAGAAGAGGTTTTATAGCCTCAACAGGTGGGAGGATGGGGTTGCCATTCGGTAAGACAGGAAAGATCGAGTGGGGAGATCTGAGGGTCAAATCAGGAGGATGATTTTGAATTTGTCATATCCAAGATGCCTACCAGAAATCAATATGGAGACCACGTGTGATGTAGTTAGTATGCAGAAATCCTTCTCTCCAAGAACCTCCCCTTACCCCAAGTATGAATCCAGTGCTCTTTCCCTGTGGGGCACCACCAACACCCCACACCCATACTCCCCTTGCATGAGACTACAATTGCTTACAGATCTTTCTTCCCTCACTCAATTAATTATGAGGATTCTCACTGTATCCCAGGCTCCTCCTACAGGACCTGGCTTGTAATAAAGTGCAGTAAGTATGGAGTTGGACCATAAAGAAGGCTGAGCACTGGAAAATGGACGCTTTCCAACTGTGTTGCTGGGGAAGACTCTTGAGAGTCCCTTGGATAGCAAGGACATCAAGCCAGTCAATCCTAAAGGAAATCAATCGTGAATATTCATTGGAAGATCTGATGCCGAAGCTGAAGTTCCAATACTTTGGCCACCTGATGCAAAGACCTGAATGATCAGAAAAGGCCCTGATGCTGGCAAAGACTAAAGGGAGGAACACGGGGCAGCAGAGGATGAGATGGTTGGATGGCATCATCAACTCAATGGCTGTGAATTTGAGCACATTCTGGGAGATGATGAAGGACAGAGGAGCCTGGTGTGCTGCAGTCCATGGGGTCACAAGGAGTTGGACACAACTTAGTGACTGAACAACAACAAAATATAACTGAGTTACTTTGCTGTACAGCAGAGACTGACACAACATTGTAAATCAACTATAGTTCAGTTAAAAAAATTCAATTAAAACTCTAAGAAAACCCAAAATAATCCAATTAAACATAGTCAAAAGACCTGAATAGACATTTTTCCAAAAATATATAAATGGCCAGAGATCAGATCAGATCAGATCAGTCGCTCACTCGTGTTCGACTCTTTGCGACCCCATGAATGGCAGCACGCCAGGCCTCCCTGTCCATCACCAACTCCCGGAGTTCACTCAGACTCACGGCCATCAAGTCAGTGATGCCATCCAGCCATCTCATCCTCTGTCGTCCCCTTCTCCTCCTGCCCCCAATCCCTCCCGGCATCAGTCTTTTCCAATGAGTCAACTCTTCGCATGAGGTGGCCAAAGTACTGGAGTTTCAGCTTTAGCATCATTCCTTCCAAAGAAATCCCAGGGCCTATCTCCCCTAGAATGGACTGGTTGGATCTCCTTGCAGTCCAGGGGACTCTCAAGAGTCTTCTCCAACACCACAGTTCAAAAGCATCAATTCTTCGGCGTTCAGCTTTTTTCACAGTCCAACTCTCACATCCATATATGACCACAGGAAAAACCATAGCCTTGACTAGGTGGACCTTTGTTGGCAAAGTAATGTCTCTGCTTTTGAATATGCTATCTAGGTTGGTCATAACTTTCCTTCCCAGGAGTAAGCGTCTTTTAATTTCATGGCTGCAGTCACCATCTGCAGTGATCTTGGAGCCCCCAAAAATAAAGTCTGACACTGTTTCCACTGTTTCCCCATCTATTTCCCATGAAGTGTTGGGACTGAATGCCGTGATCTTCGTTTTCTGAATGTTGAACTTTAAGCCAACTTTTTCACTCTTCACTTTCACTTTCATCAAGAGGCTTTTGATTTCCTCTTCACTTTCTGCCATAAGGGTGGTGTCATCTGCATATCTGAGGTTATTGATATTTCTCCCAGCAATCTTGATTTCAGCTTGTGTTTCTTCCAGTCCAGCGTTTCTCATGATGTACTCTGCATATAAGTTAAATAAACAGGGTGACAATATACAGCCTTGACGAACCCCTTTTCCTATTCGGAACCAGTCTGTTGTTCCATGTCCAGTTCTAACTGTTGCTTCCTGACCTGCATATAGGTTTCTCAAGAGGCAGATCAGGTGGTCTGGTATTCCCATCTCTTTCAGAATTTTCCACAGTTGATTGTGATCCACACAGTCAAAGGCTTTGGCATAGTCAATAAAGCAGAGATAGATGTTTTTCTGGAACTCTCTTGCTTTTTCTATGATCCAGCGGTTGTCGGCAATTTGATCTCTGGTTCCTCTGCCTTTTCTAAAACCAGCTTGAATATCAGGAAGTTCACGGTTCACATATTGCTGAAGCCTGGCTTGGAGAATTTTGAGCATTACTTTACTAGCATGTAAGATGAGTGCAAAAACAAGCACATAAAAAAGGTGCACAATTCATTGCTTCCTTGTAGCTCAGTTGGTAAAGAATTTGCCTGCAATGCAGGAGACCCCAGTTCAGTTCCTGGGTTGGGAAGATCTGCTGGAGAAGGGATAGGCTACCCACTCCAGTATTCTGGCCTGGAGAATTCCATGGACTGTATAGTCCGTGCAGTCGCAAAGAGTCAGACACGACTGAGCGAGTTTCACTACTTATTAGAGAAATGCAAATTAAAACCACAAGGAGATATCATCTCATGCCTGGTAAAATGCCTGACTTCACTTATATGTGGAATCTAAAAAACAAAGCAAATGAATAAGCATAACAAAACAGAAACAGCCATAAAGGGAACAAACAGGTAGTTGACCAGGGGAGGTGGGGAGAGAGAAATAGGGAAGGGAGATAAGGAGGTACAAACTTCCAGTTACAAAATAAATGAGTCACAGGTCTGAAATGTTCAGTGTGGGGAGTAGAGTCGATAATTACCTAATATCTTTGTATGGTGGCAGATGGTAACTAGACTTACCATGATGATCATTTTGTAATGGATGAAAACACTGAATCACTATGTCATGGACCAGGAACTAACAGTGTTGTAGGTCAGTTATACCTCAGAGACAAAGTCATAGGAAAAGAGATTAGGTTTGTGGTTATCAGAGGCGAAGGGTGGGGAGGGAAACTGGATGAAGGTGGTCAAAATGTACAAACTTCCAGTTATAAGATAAATAAGTACTAGGGATGTGATACTCAACATGACAATCTACACTGGTGTATGTTAAATATGAAAGTTTTTAGGAGAGTAAATCCTGAGTGTTCTCATCACAAGGAAAAATACATTTTTACATTTCTTTAATTTTGTATCTACATGAGATGGATGTTCACTAAATTTACATGGAAAAAAATCAAGGAAACTCTTATGGCCTCATAATTCAAAGAAGTGAGCTTTGGGAAATAATGATTAGTTACACAGCACCTAAAATTAATTCATCCCTACTATTTTTCATTCTTCAATTCTCAATGCCACATTTTATTACAGACTATCAAATATAATCCTATTTATGCTTATCAGACCAATTGATCCAGTAGCCTTCCAATCTGGTTAATACTTTCTGCTTCATACTGGCTGAAAGCTTGCTGGAAGATTACAGAAGAGCAGCTAAAATATTCTAAGATTTAGAAAAAGCCAGTCCTCATACACACATCTTTCACTTAATTAAATGTACAAGAATGAAGTGTAATTAATTTCCTCTTATCCATCTAACCTTCTCTATGGGTCATCCAGTTTGAGGCTGGTAACATTTTAAACCAATTATATTTGATCTTACAAAACATTTTAAAGCTAAACTTCCTGTCTGTTAAATTATGCAAAAAGTGAATTTATCTTTGAAATATTAAGCAAGAGTGGAGTCAGCTGAGCAAGGAATCACTGTTTGCATTTTGGCTGAAGAAATTAAGAGATTATGCAACCAGCCCAAAGTGGTGACAGCTTGAAAACGGTAGAGATAGAACCTGAATTTAAGTTTTCTAGCACCTTTCAGAGAGAAGGGAGTGGATGGGAGAACTCCTGACATAGGTAACCATTTTTATACATATAAAGAGTTAATCCTGGTGCCAAATTCGATGGTTTCTGGTCTGATGGGATTTCCCTGGCTCACTGCATAACAGACGTGTAAAGAAAGCAGACGGCTAGCTTTGTTATTTTGCAATCATCCATGACATTCTGTCTGCAGTTTTCCACATTATTTGGGGGCAGCCTCCAGACTGGAAAAGAGACAAAACATTGTTGGTTAGTATTTAGGCCCCTTGCATGGGAAACATGCACAGAAATTAAAATACTGGTACTAATTTATTGTACAAACTTAGAGGCAGCAGTTTACATAAATGCCCCCTCTACCCTCCAGTTGCTCCCCTAACAGTGGGCTGAAGGTGGTAAGAATGTGGGCAGGGTCAGAGTTGCTCCTCTGCTTGTTTGAGGGCATATAACACCTGTGACTAAGGGCACAGGCCCTGGAGACAGATGGACTGGTCCCTCTGTCATGGCTCTGAAAACAATTTGATGTTGGCAGCATTTGTAACTTCTTTGAATCTTGACATCTTAATCCATAATAATGCGTACCCAAGAGTCGTCACAAATCATACAAAGAGATTGTCTGTATAGTGCCTGATACCTGGTAAACATTCAACATGTGCTAGTTTTTATGCTTTAATTCCCGATCCTCTTGATATCCAGTGACAGAAGTTCAAAGCGACAAGTGAAAACAAAAAAAAAGGAAAAGAAACAGCCATGATCTGTAAGAATCACTTATAGGAATCATCTATAAAAGACTTCTCCCCTCTGATTGAAACCAAAAAAAATAACCACATTCCAAGTAAGTGGAACAGCACAGGATGCTTTGCACAGAGCTCCATAGAAATGGTAGGGCACCTCATGGTGATTTAAAAGCAACAGATGAGATTTCATGTTTCCCTTAGCTGGCTTGCTACCCTGCCCTGACCTGTGCACTCTAAAGGAAGACCTCATGAATCTCAGCTGGATATCCTGTATTGCTCATAGAGGTCCCTTCTTCCCAGGTATTACTATCCTTGTTCAATGCTGTAAGAAGCCCAAGTTATCATGCTTTTACTCTCCTAACTCTCTCTACATCAGTACCCTTTTTTAAAAAAAAATATTCATTTGACTGTGCTGGGTCTTAGTTGTGACATGGGGATCTAGGTCCCAGGGATGGAACTCAGACCCCCTGCATGCAGAGTCTCGGCCACTGGACCACCAGGGAAGTACCTAAGTACTCTTACTTGACAACAGCATTCATTATTTTTAAGAATAAACCATGGTCTCTTTTTACACGGCTAGTTCCAAAATCCAGTATCAGTGAGAAAAGTTGAGAACCATTCTATGAAAATGGTCACATTGAACAAATATATTTCCTTAGTATACATTCAAAAGTCATCTGAGAATGTTCCTTTTGGACAACCAAACTTCATGACTATGCATTCAAAATGTTTACTTACATCCTAACGTATATTCCATGAACTGCACTGAAATACACATGAGAGCAGTTTTTAAAGCATTTTTCATATTTACGGTTTCTTGTAAAATTTAGTAAAACTTGGGGAAGTCACTGTTTAACTCCATCCCAGAACAAAAGCTTCATGAGAAAGGGACAGGTGTCCGTCCTGCTCACTGTTACCTCCCAGTGTCCAGTCCAAGGCCTGGCACACATGAGACATCCAGGAAGCATTTGCTGACCCATACACTTTAATCTTAATCAACAGAAAGTAGTTTAATGTAGGATCGATGGAAATATCCTCCAAAAAAAAGAGCAAAGTGATTCAGTACAATGGTATTCTGGAACTAAAAAAAGGCCCGAATTCCTGAGCAGTAGTGTAAATCCCTTTTGTGAGAACGCAACAAGTCATCCTGGAATTCATGCAAACTAGAAAGGCAAAGGTCAGGTGTAGGCCAAATACACGCAATATCTGAAAAGGACATATAAACATATCTCCCCAAATGCATGATTTCTGAGAGGAAACTCAAAAGCCAGCTGTCAAAACTGCAATTCTGACTCTGCCATCACACATGTTTCCGAATAGCAGGGAGCCATCCGGAGACCAGTGTTTACACTTGACCACACTCCCATGAACCACTTAAAGGATGGGAGACTACAGAACCAAAGACAACTCTTAGAGGAATACAGGAATTTGTGAGGACAAGGCTGTGAACTGGTTGAAGATTACAGAAATGCTAAGATAAACACATCTTCTACAGATATCACCTGATAAGAAGGCTAAGTGAGATCTAGGTCTACAGCTTACGGCCAATGATTGACAGATGTCAAAGTCAAGAGAAATTCAATCTTGTTTCTGCTTCTCTATTGAGAACGCCCCTTAAGCAGGGAACACTTTTGGTGCACCTCAAAAGCAGTAGGTGTGTACTGGTTATCACTAATTTTTGCAGCAGACCGTGAAGAAGAAATCCCAATCACTGTTTTAGAAATAATGAAATAAAGGCTCAGGGCAGCTAAGAATTTGCCTAAATGTATGTGATGTAATGTGCTCAGTTGCTCAATCATCCCGACTCTTTGAGAGCCCACCAGGCTCCTTTGTCCATGAGATTCTCCAGGCAAGAATACTGGAGTGTATTGCCATTTCCTCCTCCAGAGGATCTTCCTGACCCACCTATCAAACCCTCATCTCCTGCGTCTCTTGGATTGCAAATGGATTCTTTACGACTGAGCCATCGGGGAAGCCTAAACGTATACGTTAATTGAAAAGCAGAATTGGGATCCAATTCAAGCCTGACTTGAAAATTCTTCCCATGAACCCACCATCCCTCCTTGCTATACTGAAAAGATTTATGTGAAGAAAGGTAACTGGGAGCATCTCTGGAAGAGATCACGGAGTCACAACTGAGGAAATCTGTTGTAATCCAGATAAATCACACCCAGGGCCCCTGAGATAAGATCAGTATGGTGATCTTTAAGGAATCAGGAAAACGCCATCTTCGTTTTTTAAAAGACTGCTGAAGACAAGACTGGGAAAGGGCTACCCTACTAGCCAGGGGCCAAATCTCCCTTTGTATCTCAGGGTTCAGCACTTGGCCTCACACAATGCTTAATACACGCTGAATTAAGGACATGCTATTTTCACCATGGGCTGCCCTGGTGGCTCAGGTGGTAAAGAATCTGCTTGTAATATAGGAGACCTGGGTTTGATCCCTGGGTTGGAAGATGCCCTGGAGAAGGGAATGGCTACCCTTTCCAGTATTCTTGCCTGGAGAATCCCATGGACAGAGGAACCTCACATGGGTCACAAAGAATCGGACAGAACTACTCACATACACTTATCTTCACGTACCTGAAGCTTTGTCATGTGGGGTTAAACCAATTTTGAACAGTTCTAAGGGGAAGAAGGTTCAAAGAGGCAGGCAAAAAACATACAGAATTCAAGCCACAAGGAGCAGTTAGAGGTCCCAGGATAGGAATGGGTGTTCACCAGGGGGCAGGGAATCCCTACCATTTTGAGTGCTCACAGGTTTCAATGGAGGATTAGAAGGAAGGAGGAAATACACTTAGGCCCTCGTCTGTCCCTGGAATGATTTTCAGTGGTCACTTTGCCTGCAGTTGGATGTCTTTATTATGGTTCCCATACATTTGGTGGCGATGTGGAGTTAAGTGAGAGAGAAGCAAGCAAATGCTCAAGGTGAAGGGCAGAGAAGAACCTGAGAGTTGTTCTCCCTTCTTTCCTTAACTCCTAACTCAGAATTCAAGACCAGAAGTTCTGTTAAACTAGTTCATTTCCATTTACACCAAAGGCTTTTACATCTGCTGGGGGAACTAATCACCACTAACACCACTACTTGGGAAAATGAATTCTAGGTTCCCAAAGACTTGAGTTCCTGGAGTTGGGAATGGCAATCCACTCTCATATTCTTGCCTGGAGAATCCCCATGGATAAAGGAGCCTGGAGGGCCACAGTCCATGGGGTTGCAAAGAGTCGGACACAACTGAGCGACTCAGCACAGCACACAAAGACTGTTGGGCCTCCCCAGTGGCTCAGCGTAAAGAACTGACCTAATGCAGGAAACACAGGTTTGATCCCTGTGTCGGGAAGATCCTCTGGAGGAGGGCACAGCAACTTAAACCAGTATTCTTGCCTGGAGAATCCCATGGACTCAGGAGTCTGGTGAGCTACAGTCCATGGAGTTGCAGAGTTGGCATGACTGAGTATGCATACACAATGACTGTTTGACTGTATGACTAAGTTATAGATAACCTTACACAACATAATCCATGAAGTTGGAAACTACATCAACCAAAATCAATCACTTTCATCATAAACACCACCACTGCTTCTCCCCACCACAGAATAGGAGGAATTTGTTACTATCATCCTGACTTGATAGTGACCTCTGTGATTTTTAACAATTCTGAATTTGTGATCAATTTAATGAGAAGGCAGATTACCTACATTTCAGACTAAAATTCCCTTCCTCAATCATTACCGAAGCCATGCAAGTTGGCATAAAAGCTACCACCAACTACCATCAATGTTTGTAGACATTCTCTTTGAACAAATAGAAAAAAAAAAAAAAGTAGATGGTTTTCATATAATGAAAAAGTAGTTCTAACAGTGGACAGAGAACCCTGCACCTGCTCCACAAGTGAAAGGTAGACTCAGGAACTGATACTTACAATCATGCCCCCAAATGAAAGAAGGAAGCTGTCACATCAGCAAGGCAAGTCTTATCGTATTTACTGCCCAGTAGGACTGTTTGCAGAGAAGGCAATGGCACCCCACTCCAGTACTCTTGCCTGGAAAATCCCATGGACGGGGGAGCCTGGCAGGCTGCAGTCCATGGGGTCGCTAAGAGTCAAGACACGACTGAGCGACTTCACTTTCACTTTTCACTTTCATGCATTGGAGAAGGAAATGGCAACCCACTCCAGTGTTCTTGCCTAGAGAATCCCAGGTATGGGGGAGCCTGGTGGGCTGCCGTCCCTGGGGTCATACAGAGTTGGACACGACTGAAGTGACTTAGCAGTAGCAGAAGCAGGACTGTTTGAGTGTCAGTAAGCTACAAATGAACACAAAACACCCCACTTTCAGACTGGCGACCCTGATCACAGGACTCAAAAAGAAGTGGTAACACACTTCTTGTATGATGCACAGTGAAGTCCACCAGCCACAGGAAGCCAAGGACCCCATCTTGACTGACTTCCCTGGCATCAGTTCCATGGGAGTTTCCCCATGGGACATAATCCTATTATAACATTCATATCCCCAACAATGTGCATGGGAAGCTGCTATCTTCATTTTACATTCTGCACACCTATCAGTAGGGATCATCTCAGATCAATGGTGTCCCAAGCTCTCAGTCTAGCCAAATGGTCCCATTTGTTTTATACCTTGCTAAAAGGCACCAAACCTCAGAGGGCAATCAAAACGACAAACAGCATTTTTTTAAATTAAATGATGTCTGATACTGCTGTAAAGCAGCAGCATACCCACCCAATGCTAGGGGCCATCAGAAAAACCACCAGGGATGTACCCCAAATGCGGCTCCAATTCTGAGTTGCCAGGCTAGAACCAGGCAGACACTTGGATGCTTTGTGGGCTTTAAAAATAAATAAATAAAAAGTGATTCTTTAACGATACTATTAGAGCTTCAAAGGGCTTCCTTGATGCCTTAGCTGATAAACAGTCCACCTGCAATGCAGGAGACAAAGGAGATGCAGGTTTGATCCCTGGGTTGGGAAGATCCGCAGGAGGAGGCAACGGCAACCCACCCAGGATTCTTGCCTGGGAAATACCATGGACAGAGGAGCCTGGTGGGGTAGCAGAGTGAGCATGAACATGAGAACTTCAAAAGAATTAAAATGTATCTTAAAAAAATATTAAAGTATCATCTATATTTTCATTCTAATACTTGGAAATAAAAAGTAGTAAAGTTGACCTTTCTTTTCCACAGGGATGGTCTTGATCCCTGTCTCCTGTACAATGTCACGAACCTCATTCCATAGTTCATAGCTGTGAAAAGAGAAGCAAAAAGCAAAGGAGAAAGGGAAAGATATAAGCATCTGAATGCAGACTTCCAAAGAATAGCAAGAAGAGATAAGAAAGCCTTCCTCAGTGATCAATGCAAAGAAATAGAGGAAAACAACAGAATGGGAAAGACTAGAGATCTCTTAAAGAAAATTAGAGATACCAAGGGGACGTTTCATGCAAAGATGGGCTCGATAAAGGACAGAAATGGTATGGACCTAACAGAAGCAGAAGATATTAAGAAGAGGTGGCAAGAATACACAA
>NW_011495015.1:4759517-4763418 GCF_000754665.1 Bison bison bison | reverse complement strand
ACCTAACAGAAGCAGAAGATATTAAGAAGAGGTGGCAAGAATACACAGAAGAACTGTACAAAAAAGATCTTCACGACCCAGATAATCACGATGGTGTGATCACTGACCTAGAGCCAGACATCCTGGAATGTGAAGTCAAGTGGGCCTTAGAAAGTATCACTACAAACAAAGCTAGTGGAGGTGATGGAATTCCAGTTGAACTATTTCAAATCCTGAATGATGATGCTGTGAAAGTGCTGCACTCAATATGCCAAAAAATTTGGAAAACTCAGCAGTGGCCACAGGACTGGAAAAGGTCAGTTTTCATTCCAATCCCAAAGAAAGGCAATGCCAAAGAATGCTCAAACTACCACACAATTGCACTCATCTCACATGCTAGTAAAGTAATGCTCAAAAGCCAGGCTTCAGCAATACGTGAACCGTGAACTTCCTGATGTTCAAGCTGGTTTTAGAAAGGGCAGAGGAACCAGAGATCAAATTGCCAATATCTACTGGATCATGAAGAAAGCAAGAGAGTTCCAGAAAAACATCTATCTCTGCTTTATTGACTATGCCAAAGCCTTTGACTGTGTGGATCACAATAAACTGTGGAAAATTCTGAAAGAGATGGGAATACCAGACCACCTGACCTGCCTCTTGAGAAACCTATATGCAGGTCAGGAAGCAACAGTTAGAACTGGACATGGAACAACAGACTGATTCCAAATAGGAAAAGGTGTACATCAAGGCTGTATATTGTCACCCTGCTTATTTAACTTATATGCAGAGTACATCATGAGAAACGCTGGACTGGAAGAAACGCAAGCTGGAATCAAGATTGCCGGAAGAAATATCAATAACCTCAGATATGCAGATGACACCACCCTTATGGCAGAAAGTGAAGAGGAACTCAAAAGCCTCTTGATGAAAGTGAAAATGGAGAGTGAAAAAGTTGGCTTAAAGCTCAACATTCAAAAAACGAAGACCATGGCATCCGGTCCCATCACTTCATGGGAAATAGATGGGGAAACAGTGGAAACAGTGTCAGACTTTATTTTTCTGGGCTCCAAAATCACTACAGATGGTGACTGCAGCCATGAAATTAAAAGACACTTACTCCTTGGAAGGAAAGTTATGACCAACCTAGATAGCATATTCAAAAGCAGAGACATTACTTTGCCAACAAAGGTCCATCTAGTCAAGGCTATGGTTTTTCCTGTGGTCATGTATGGATGTGAAGTTGGACTGTGAAGAAGGCTGAGGGCCGAAGAATTGATGCTTTTGAACTATGGTGTTGGAGAAGACTCTTGAGAGTCCCTTGGACTGCAAGGAGATCCAACCAGTCCATTCTGAAGATCAGCCCTGGGATTTCTTTGGAGGGAATGATGCTAAAGCTGAAACTGCACTACTTTGGCCACCTCATGCGAAGAGTTGACTCATTGGAAAAGACTCTGATGCTGGGAGGGATTGGGGGCAGGAGGAGAAGGGGACAACAGAGGATGAGATGGCTGGATGGCATCACTGACTCGATGGACATGAGTCTGAGTGAACTCCGGGAGTTGGTGATGGACAGGGACGCCTGGCGTGCTACGATTCATGGGGTCGCAAAGAGTCGGACACGACTGAGCCACTGAACTGAACTGAACGTTGACATTGGCATTTCCTTCCTTCTCACAAGGCAGTTTCAGCGTAAGCATGTTTCAGAAGTAACTCGCTGTGCAGGGAGGTACCCTAGAACTGCTGGACACGAGGGCTTCATCATCCACAGGACACTATAGCCAGCTAGGTGGGAGAGAGGCAGGCTTCATGACCAGGAGACAGGAGAGCTGCCATGTCACAACCTCGCTGCCCAGAACACAACAAAAACATGCACCCTAAACACAGATGAACCCAGCACTGGTGGTGGAAATTACAACACAAATGTATTTCTCATGCAAAATAGGACCAATGACACATATTTACACGATGCAAATAAAGTGCTGAAAGCGCTTTCTTTTGGGGACACCACTGTGATTATGTGGTTTCAGTGAAGGTCAATGCTACATGGGGAACTTGCAACTCTGTATAACCAAGATGAAGACAGTATAGAAAATGCACTTGGGTAGAAACCTGGGTGTGCGACAGGCTGCTAGGAAAAAAACAAAAACAGGAATGACAGAAGTATATTTTCTTTTATATACAAAAACAAAGGCCCCAGGTATGATTTGCTGAAGTAGCCATCCACAAGATGTTAAATACTTTTCCTTTGCTTTGGTTAAAACAGTCTAGGAACAGCAATCGGTTCCCCTTCTATGAAGAGCATATAAATACAGCGACACAACTGCTTTTAGGAGAAAATAAACAACATTTAAGAAAAGAAATTAAATTAGTTTTAAACTAAACATTTACCAATAAATAAGATTCTTAAAAAGGTAACATCTTCATCCTACAATCATGGGCATAACATATACACCAGTTTAAAAAATAAACTTTCTCTCACAATAATAATTACAGGTGTTAATGCAACAAGCTAGGAAATGAAATGACTTTAATGTATCTTAAGAAAAAAAAACCCTAGCAACCAAAAATAAATCTTAAAAATCAACATTTTTTGAAAATGGTACATTCTAAAAGAACTAATTCTTTATTACAGAACATAATTCAAACTATTGTTGGTATTTCAATGTATTCCTAAAGAAATACATTCTTTAGGAATTCGTACACCAGAATTGGAACAGCACTTATAATTCAGTTTACGGCTATGAAAAGGCAATCATCTTCCACTTAAAACTTTAATCAGTGATGAAATATACTTCAAGAACATAAACATTTGGTCTGACAATCTTTAATATTGGTTAAAAACAGACTGATGTTTGTTGCTGATGGAGATATCGTTAATCCCATGTGCAAAAAAAGTGCAGCTGTCTACTTGTACTTGAGATACATAAGACCAACGCTTCTGTACTATTTACACAGGTAAAAGATTTTAAACATAATGATTTCAGGAAGGACACTGCATCTTCTTTATGGATAATCACGTGATGCCGAGAGCCCAAAAGCTTGATGACACTCTTTAAGTTACACAAACGTACCTGAAGAGGTATACCTGTTCTTGGCCTAATTTTGATCCTGAACAAAAATCCAATTTCAAAATCAGGAATTATTTTGATCTAGGAAATCTTGGACTTGTTGCAAATATGCAAACCTTGTCTCTGAGAGCCAGGTTCCTACACTTCCTTTTCTAACCCTCTCAGCACTGGTCAGCCCATAAACCCCATCAGCTGCAGAGTAGCAATACCCCAAACAAGAGTGAAAAAACTCAGCCCTCAAACGACTGACATGCCTTCAGGTCATGTGACATCTTTAGGGGCACGTGCGGGCAATCAAAAAGGATGAAGAAACACTTCAGCAAAGCAACCATTATTTGTCCACAAAAACCATGAAAAACAGTGATAGAAAACTAACAAACCAAATATATAAATCTGACACCATTTTGCATTTCCGGAACTTGTTTTCCTATCTGTGCACGCAGGGTTCTTGGTCAACCACCCACCCGTATTTCCTGCGTCTACACGAAGTACTTTTACTAAAGTTCTTAAAAATGTCGCTGTGACCCGTAAGTCACACAGAACGGTGATGGTCAGGAAATCAGTCCACTCAATTATCACTCTGTGCGGTGCTCTTCCTGGTGCAGCAGGCGGAGAGGGGGACTTTTAAAAAGGGACAGAAGTTTCTCACTTCTGAACTGGGCCCAGGAGTTCTCAAATTAAAATCAGAAATCATAAAAAAAAAGGTGGGGGGCCGGGCGGGGGCCGGGTGCTTACTGGCAACATTAATACAACACACCAGACGGGACAGTGAAACAGTTTGGTCAGAAGCAAGGAACGGTTATTTCCTTGCAAAGTTTTCGAAACACCCAACCAAGCACTGCCTTATGTCCAGC
>NW_011495015.1:4754598-4759417 GCF_000754665.1 Bison bison bison | reverse complement strand
CGTTCATGGCTCGGGATGCGGGATGCGGATAAAGGATGCTGAGCATCCCTGGCGCGCGTGCGCATCCCGGTCCCCCACCTCTAGCTGCAGGCGATGGTCTCCAGCTGCTGCTCGGCCTCCGCAGCCATGGCCGCCGCCTGCAGCTGCTCGGTCTCGCTCTGCATGGCGCTAGGGGTGACCTGCTTGCGCTCGCTGTGCATGTTGTTCTCGTGCCGCTTCAGGTCGGACGCCTTGGCGAAGGCCTTGGTGCAGGAGCCGCACACAAAGGGCTTCTCGCCGCGGTGACGGCGCTCGTGGTCCTTGAGGTGGGACTTGTGCTTGAAGGCCTTGTCGCACATATGGCAGGCGAAGGGCCGCTCGTTGCTGTGCACCCGCTCGTGCTTCTTCAAGTCCGGGGCGCGGATGAACGACTTGCCGCACACCTCGCAGCTGTAGGGCTTGTAGCCCGTGTGGATCTTCAGGTGCTCCTTCAGATGGGCCTGCGTGGTGAAGCCCTTGGTGCACATCTCGCACACGAAGGGCCGGTCGGCCGTGTGCAGCTTCTCATGCTTCCTCAGCCGACCCTCGTCTGAAAACGTCTTCCCGCACGCCTGGCAGGCGATCTGCTCCCGGTGGTGCCCGTACAGCAGATACTCGAACTTCATGTCGCTGGCCGCCGTGGTCCAGCCTGGGGTCTGCTCATCCTTCACTTCGCTCATCCCATCGTTAAATGCTAAGGCCTGAGGGGTCTGGGACCCCAGGTCCTTGGACTCGGGGGTCTCCATGGACTCTACCTCCTGGCCGTAGCAGTTGACCTTCCGTACCTCCTCGCTGCCCAGCTCTTTCAGGATGGCCTCCTGCACCCTGAGCGTCGTCGTGGGCGACTTGCCGTCTTCCTGACTCGGGGGGGTGCCTTCTACCGTGTCATCCGAGGGGCTGTCGTCCTGGTCTCCGATTTCCTCCACGTCGTCATCCTGAGGGTCGGCAGCATCCCCAATGGGGCGGTTGATCTTCAGGCAGTACTTGCTTTTCGACTGACCGTTGTTTTCGTCCGGGCTGGACACGTCCCGCTTCTGAGAGCAGAGTTTATCCAGGAACCGGATGCCGAGAATCTGACCGGATGACATCATTAAGTTAACATCTTCTTTTTTCACGGAGATCTTTGCCGTGTACATGTAATTCAGGACCTCTTCAAATATATCGGAACGGAGGAAATCTATTTCTATTACTGAGGAACTATCTACCTCCAGTTTCTTGAAAAGCTTTTTAAAGTAGGTGCTGCAGGCAGCAAGAACGCACCTGTGCGCTCGGAACTTCACATCCTCGACCACGATCGCGATGTCGCAAAATTCTCCTTCCAAGCGTTGCTCGTTGAGTGTTTTCAGAAACAGAGTTTTATGATCATCGTCATTATATTTAATGGTTTCAGACATACTGATGAAAAACTCCTACAAGAAAATGTTTATAAAGAAAAAGAATTTTGGTCATTATGGACACTACTTTTCCATATAAAAATTTCAGGGAGATTTCATTTTCTGACCACTTTCCAGTCCCTAACAATTTCAGAAAGTCACTGTCAGGAGGGGTTCAAGAATAGGAGGAGAAAAGACAGATCCAAATTTAGGGATTTCCACACTGTTCCTTCTACTTATCTTCACCGTACTCAGCGTATGCTTACTCATAATAACAACAACTCCTACTGGGCACGCAATACCTGCCTGGCATTGTGCTACGCACTTTTCATGTTTTCACAAAGGCACTGATCAAATGACCTTGAGAGATAGGCATTGTTATTACCCTACTTTACCAATAAACTGAGGAACCTGCCCAATATTCTAACTATTTAGTGGACCGTCAGGGCTCTGCTGCTGCTGCTAAGTCGCTTCAGCCATGTCCGACTCTGTGCGACCCCACAGACGGAAGCCCACCAGGCTCCCTCGTCCCTGGGATTCTCTAGGCAAGAACACTGGAGTGGGTTGCCATTTCCTTCTCCAATGCATGGAAGTGAAAAGTGAAAGTGAAGTCGATCAGTTGTGTCCGACTTGTAGCGACCCCATGAACTGCAGCCCACCAGGCCCCTCCGTCCATGGGATTTTCCAGGCAAGAGTACTGCAGTGGGTTGCCATTGCCTTCTCTAGCAAATCCAGACACTCTAGCTCCAAAACCAGTGCTTCCTGATAACTAGAGGTAATAATGACAACTCAGCTTCAAGGTTTAAGAAAACCGTTTGGCAAGCATCCGCCAGTGCCGTCTGCTGTGTCTAATTTCATGCCGAGGAAGACTCAGTACAATAACTAGCAGCTCTCAAGGTTCTGCTTCCTTGACGCAAGAGACAGATCACTCCTGCAGACCCAGGGAGGGGAATCATTTCCAGAACACTCCATTCAGGGTTGTCCTCTAGTCTTCACACCAGTGTTGGGCCACTTCTGAACAAGGGGCAAGGTTTAATAGGACCCTCAGAGAATCAGATGACATTTGGGAAGACAGTGACAAGCAGCTTCATTCCCCCTGGATGCCAGTCTATCTGTCATCCAGATCAAAGTGTCATCAGACCTGGATGCACTTGACAAGTGCGCTGGGGGGTTTATGAGAAAAAGAAATGGAGAACTGGCACAGAAGACATCTGCCACGTGTTAAAGGAGTGATCTTTTTTAAACTAATGTGTCCTGGGTGTTTCTTTTCAAAAACCTTGCTTTTCTTTTATTCAACCAAGCGTAAGTATGAGGAAAATACCTAGTCCCCTAAAGAATGCTAGTACATAACTGAGAGACATTTTAAAGCTGACACCAATAAGATTCTAAAGACTTAATATGCAAAGTCATAGTTACCATGAACAACTCAGGCTATTATCTTAATGCTTTAAACACCAAAATCTTCGGATCAGAATAACTCTGATCAGGGGCACGCCAGTCCTACAAGAGAAAAGGACATACAAGAGTGAAGTTGGCTCTTTCCCTATCCCCAGTTGTAAACAAGAATGTTTTCAAAAATTGATTTTTAAAAAGAAACTTTCCTTTTTTGTCCTGTCACTGGCACCTGTACCCATTTTCAGGTTGGGAACAAAGAGGAGGGTGGCTGGCAGCGTCGCGTTCAGCTCTGAACAGATATGAAGGAGAAAAGGTAAGGGCTGGAGCACTGGCAGCCTGGAGGGGGTGTGCAACGGGAATGGGAAGGATGGGCTGGGGAACCACTAAGGGAGTTCCCCTCACTAAGCCTCTGTCTATATTTGCAAGGATGCTGATTGCTGCACAGATAAAGTGAAAGCTGTTAAGTACCTCGTTCCCCTACGATTTCCTGCTGGATATATAGCCTTCCAAATTTTTTTCTGCTTGGCTTATATAAACATAGACTATATATTTTTTACATCGATAAATATAGACAAAGTTAAGAAAAGTACATATACTCAACAGTTAACAGTGGGGGAGAGGGAACAGTAGCTGTTTACTTCTATCCACTCTTCCGTATGATGTAGTATGCTGCTGTTGCTAAGTCGCTTCAGTTGTGTCCGACTCTGTGCAACCCCATAGACGGCAGCCCACCAGGCTCCCTCGTCCCTGGGATTCTCCAGGCAAGAACACTGGAGTGGGCTGCCATTTCCTTCTCCAATGCATGGAAGTGGAAAGTGAAGTCCCTCAGTCGTGTCTGACCCTCAGCGACCCCATGGACTGTAGCCTTCCAGGGTCCTCCATCCATGGGATTTTCCAGGCAAGACTACTGGAGTGGGGTGACATTGCCTTCTCCGATGATGTAGTATATAGTTACTTAAATCACTCTGGTTTTGAAGCTTGCACTAGATAACTCCAGGTGTGTCTGCCTCTATCCCTACAGGGAAGCTCAAAGGATTCTTTATTTTTTCCAGTTTAAACTCCATTTTACAGACCAACATTCTGAAAAACATCAAGCCTTCCCTACTGAACGGTGACCACACAAACTTGAGAATGGCAGAACCAGAGTCCTGAAAACCCTCTACAGAAAAGCAAAAACATCATAAAGCTGCCTAAAGTGGCAGGTTGTTTTCTTACTTGCCAAGTGCGAGGACTGGGCAGAATGATTTCTAAGGGTGCACCCTAGCCTGAGGCCACCCCCAAGGGAAGGCAGCCTTCCTACCAGGTTACTTCCTACAGTCGCTCTCGCTGGAGCTTGTGGGATAAAGGTGTAAGGACCAGGTACAGGAGAGGCGTATAGTACCCATGGCAACGTACTTAGATTTTTTTTTTTTTAAGCCTATGTGTTATTTGGTCCCACTCTCTCTCTCCATATCTCCATTTTCCCCCTCTGTTGAGATGTTCCCATTGCTAAGTTCAGGTGAGTCAAACGGGAAGATCCCCGTTGCCAGTATCCCTACAGGTGGAGGGCAAGATGCCGCTCCAACCACACCTCCTGGACGAAGCTGCCCCTGCATGTCGCTTCTCCAAAGCGTCGGCGCGGGGGCCCCCGCTAAGCCGAACCTACAGAAGCCGCGGCGACCAGCCGGCCGCCTCCCCGACCCCGGGGCCGCCGGGACAATGGCGGCGGCACCACTTCCCGGTCGAGAGCTCGCCGCTTCTGGATGGGAAGGGAGCAGGGAACCGAGCGCAGGACCCGGGCAGCCTCCGGAACCTCTCCGAGCCTCGTTCCCATCCAGCTCGGCCCGGGAGGTGGGGGACGGGATCCAGCGGCTGGCATTCCTTCCCGAACAAAAGCTCCCGCCCGGAAAGCCGGGCGGAGCACCAGCCGTTTTCCCTTTTAGAATCGGGCTCTTCGGCGCGGGCTAGGGCCGCGACTCCGAGCGCGAGAGGGAGGACCCACGGCGGCCCCGGCGGCGGGGATCGGGAGCGGGCGTGCGGCCGGGCTCCGCAGC
>NW_011495015.1:4724117-4753120 GCF_000754665.1 Bison bison bison | reverse complement strand
TAGGAGCTCAGTAAGCGTTTGTAGAAGAGATGCAAAGGTGACAGCTTTTCATTTGGACTGTAAGGGGCGATCCCAATCCCAGGGAGGCAAGGGATCATACACACACGCATACCCAACAGCCCCAAAGCTCGGGAGCCAGTCAGGGACGCGCCCACGCTGCCGCATCTCCCCGGAAACTCGCAAGGAAAAGTCTCGGGGCTGGAGGCCGAATAGCCCATCCCTGGCGGTGGAGCCCCTGGGTTCGGGTTCTTTTGCAGCTTCCTCGGAGAACTCTGATAACTCAGCGCCGTTCCTACATCCCTGTTGAGCAGAGTAACGACTCCTGTGCTGTGGGAGCATCATCGCTCCCATGCGGTGACGGTCCTGGCGAGTCCCTCCCGCTTCCCGGTTTTCTGCTCATCTACGCACAGGAAGCTGGACGCCGCCGCGGCTCCCTCGCGTCACTTGTGCAGCTTTATCACACTTGTTTTAACAGCGTTTCGCCAAAACATTCGTATTTCACATCTAAAAATTAGAGCAGGACCATCCTTGTGGGCTTGTGCGGTAATTACAAAAATTAACGCTTGTAACGGGTCCATAATACACCTTGAAGAAATTATATTATGATTGTGTTAAATTCCAAAGAAATTCTGTTCGTCCCGAGGTGATTTGTAGTACTAACTGATGTCGGTTTCAACGTTTCCAAAAGTGCTTTTTATACACATCCTTTTTGATGTTCACAAAAGCCTGAGGGTCTACTGAATGAAGCGAGGTAGAATAGACCAGTTCTAAAGTCAGACATACTCAGCTCAAATAGTGGGTATATGATTTAGCTTCCCTAAACCTCACTTCTTGTTCTCTGATAAGAGCAGGAAATTGTGAGGATTATATGGAGTAATGCTCAATTAAGTGATTAGCTCAAATACTAGCACGATGGTGTTAAGTGACCTGCCAAGTCTGTCTGTTTAGTGGGTTTCAGTGGCAAGAACAGAACCAGAACCATCAGGGGTCAGGCCCACACTTCATCCCTAGGTGGCCCACGTCCCCTCTGATGCCACGCTGGGCCTGATTATTCTTATATGTTTGTTTAGTCGCTAAGTGGTGTCCTTTGCAACCCCAGACTGTAGCCCACCAGGCTTCTCTGTCCATGGGATTTCCCAAAACTTTTAAGGTTATATTTCAATCTTGTCTGTGTTTTTATAGGGGGATAATAATAGCAGTATATCATAGGATTATGTTATCAAACGATAAAGCTGTCATTTCATAGAGCAGTGTGTGGGCATAGCTCTCTTAGTTATGGTTCATCGTTCGATGCAAACACTCCCTGCATACCACTTAATTGCATAGCTTTATATACTCATTCTGCATATATTGATTACCTATCTACTATGTAAAGACTGTCTCTTGGCATATGGCTAGGTAAAGTCTTTCAGGATTTGGCTAATCTGATCCAATTAAAATGGCTCAGAAGAGTTGTTGAGCAGCAGAATGCAGTTCTCAAGTGACAGATCCTTGACATCTTGATTTTGTATGAATTATTCCTCTTTTTCATTTGCTTTTTTGTTCTCATCGCCTGGGCTCTGACCGACTGTCCCTTGCTCCATGGGAATCATGGGGTGAGTGTAAACGAAAGAGGAAATTCCGTGGGCTGGAGGAGGGAGGAGGGGAAGCTACAAAGGAAGGGCTTGACCCAGACCCGGCACCTCGCCTTACACAGCAGCCTTACCTCGGTGCCACCCAGCATCCCTTAGGCCCTCCATAAATACGGGCTGACAGGTAAGTGACGACTCACACAGTACTGTGGGGAGTTACAAGGACACGCTGTGGGGTTGATGTGGGCTCAGGAGCTTTCTGAAACTCACAGATCTGAGGCCCTTGAAGGAAGTCTTCTGCCTCTCCTGCTCCAAATGCTATCACTCTGTGGGACTCTCAAGCCAACAACTATGCTGGGAACACACTGTTCCTCCCCCTAGGGTGCTCATGGCTGCCTCCTAATTGGAACCTGCTTGTAAGGCGGGGACCTCCCTGGTGGTCTAGTTAAGAATCTGCCTGCCAATGCAGGGGACATGGGTTTGATCTCTGGTCTGGGAAGTCAACTAAGTCCTGTGCCCCAACTACTGAGCCTGTGTCTAGAGCCCGGGAGCTGCAACTACTGAACGCATACATTCTGAACCCATACAAAGCCTGCATTCTGGATCCTGGGCTCTGCAACAAGAGACACCACCGCAGTGAGAAACCTGTACACCACAACGAAGACCCAGTATACCTGAGAATAAATAAATAAATAAAAATCTAAAAAAAATTAATTGTAAGGCAGGAGTCTGGGGCGCCAGGGCCTAGAGTGGCTTTGGAATGGCCCCCAAGGGACATGGGTGATGTTAGATCATTTGCATGGAGTTGATGTCTTTATCACACTGACCTTGGGCCCTCTGATCAGTGGAAGATATGCAGAAAAGTGGGCACATGTGTTCTGAACAGAGGCTTTGAGAAGCAGCTTATGTTCCTCTCTTTGGCCTGGGTTTGTGCGGTCTTCCGTGAGGACTGGGCCTAGGTTGCCACTGTCTCGTCTGCCTGGGCCCTCAAATGACAAGCAGGCCTCAGAGAAGGAAGCTGACCTGAAACCCAAGCCCTGCCAAGCCCAGGCAGGCAACAGCTCATCCACAAATTCGTGAGTGAGAAAGAAACGCTTGCTTCTTTAGGCGCCGGAAGGCTGTGTTTTATGCTTTGTCGTTGCAGCCAAACGTAAAACACCTGCTCGAGGAACAGTGTCCCACCAAGTGCCAGAAGCACTCTCCCCTTGCTGCTCTGAAAACGCTGGACATGGTACATGAACAGGAAGCAGACTTAATCCAGGACGATGCGGAGGTAGGGAAACACACATTCAAACATGATCACATGAGTAATTTTACAACTGCACATTCTGATAATGCTACTAATAAAAAGGTACAAAGCTCAGAGTGTCATGAAACAGAGGAACTCATTCTGGTTGCGAACTCAGTGAAAGCTTCTTCAAAGATGGATATTTGAGACCAGAAGAGTGAGGGAAGACAGGCATCTTTGGGGTTGGGGGCTAGCATTTCAGGCAGACAGGGAATAGCATGAAGGAAAAGATGGAAGGGACTTAGTGGGTTGAGGCTCTAGGAGAGGACAGAGTGACCAAAGCTCAGTGGGCATGAGACAGGTCAGTGGAATAGCGGAGCTCAGCACATCTGGGGCTTTGCAGTCCATAGTGAGGGCTGTGCACAGTGAGTGCCATCAGAGGGTAAACTAACATTTACTTGGGTAAATATATTAATCTTATAACTAGGGTAAATGCACGCTATGGAAAGCAGATATAGACTTTGAATTTCAAATACCTCCAATGGTGTGACTGCTCATGTAAAACTTTTCTCATAGTTCAGGTTATGGGAAATGATTTTTTGACACCAGCAACTGAAATCCTATCTTTCTTTATCTAGGAAAAAAGTTAATAATTCACTCATGAAATTTTACTTTCAAATGAAATACATTCATCACACTATCCTAAGAAAAGACTCTGATCAAACTTCCATTTGAATGACTATATGAGGACTTAACAACAGCACTGAAATGAAATGAGTGAAAATGCTGAATTAGCAGAGATACAAAACACTACTCTGTTTGTGGATCAAGAGAAGAAACTTGTTATTAATAGAGAGCAACAATAGAAATACTATATACTATCTGGAAATCAAATAAAAGGAAAGCTAATTACTAATGAGATTCACATTTACAGAATACACATTTACAGAACATTATCCTTAGAATTATGTTCCCATGAGGTTTTCACTGGAGTTACTGTATAAACACTTAAATGATAGCAATGAAACCAAAAGAGAAAAAGCTCAAACTCATTTTAGAAGAAAGATCAAAAATTATTATTGCTGTGTTTCTGGATGATTTCAGGGTCTTGTTAAGAACAAAAATACCTTAATTATACTACCTAGAAATAGAATAAAATGGAAACAATTAATTGATAAGATTCACATTTAAAGGATCTACAGTTATAAAACATTATTCTAAGAATTCTAATTATATCAGACTTCCACTTGAACCACTGTATTATCTCTTAATTAACAGCAATAAAAGTAATGGACAAAAAAAGTTTTCTTCAGTAGAAAGAAATATAGTTGCTATATAGTTCTGTATCTTCAGAAATACGTTTATTGGAAGATGCATCTGCTTACAAGATACTTCACTCTTGTTTTCCAGCTTTGTAGATACAAGATTTAATTGAGCCCTTGCTATGGACATTTCTTGTTGCCCATTTTGGTTATGCTGGGCCAGGGAATTCCCTTGGTGAAGTGAATTTCTGGGGAGGTTTATTCTCATATTCGAGAGAAAGAAAAGAACAGGGTATCCTGAGGAACTGCCCCTTGGAACTTCTCTGTCACACCTGACCTCTAAAGAGAGAACCTAGGCTAACAGCAACCTTTCAGGTGGGAGGGGTGAATCAAAAAAGTTCCAAACATCTTCCAAGGTAAGGAGCACAAGGACAAGCTTTGCTTTGCCCATGGGGAAAAACTGTTGAACAAAGATGGATTGGCTGCTACCATATGACCCTGCAATCCCACTCCTGGGCATATACCCAGAGAAAATCATGGCCCCAAAAGACACATGCACCCCAGTGTTCACTGAAGCACTATTTACAATAGCCAAGACACAGAAGCAACCTAAATGTCCATCAACAGAGAATGGATAAAGAAGATGTGCTACATGTATACAATGGAATATTACTCAGCCATTAAAAAGAATGAAGCAATGCCATTTATAGCAACAGGGATGGACCTAGAGAATGTCATACTGAGTGAAGTCAGGCAGACAGAAAGAGAAATATTATATGACATTCCTTATATGTGGAATCTAAAAAGAAATGATACAAAGGAACTTACTTACAAAACAGAAAGAGACTCACAGACTTAGAAAACAAACTTATGGTTGCTGGGAGGAAGGGATAGTTAGGGACTTTGGGAAGGTCACGTACACACTGCTATATTCAAAATGGATAACCAACAAAGACCTATTGTACAGCACATGGAACTCTGCTCAATGTTATGTGGCAGCCTGGACGGGAGGGGAGTTTGGGGGAAAATGGGTTCTTGTATATGTATGGCTGAGTCCCTTCGCTGTTCACCTGAAACCACAACATTGTTAATCAGCTATACCCCAGTACAAAATGTTTTTGATGTTAAAAAAAAGATGGAGTTGGCTGAATGAAAGGATCCTTCCCCTATAGGCTTGAACTTGGTGGGGAATCTGGTCTACCCTGGGTAGACCTTCACACCAAGACAGACTTTGTCTTCCTCCTCTTGAAGCTGGTCATCCAGAGGATGCTCTCATGGTTCTCTTGGGTTAACATTAGAGGAAGCTGGGTGAAAGGTTTATAGGAACACTTTATATTTTTGATCACTTCTGCATATATATTATTATGTCAAAACAAAAAGATTCTCTGTGTAGGTAATTATTTTTCTCTGGTTTCTTTCAAGACTTTTTCCTTGTTTTAGTTTTCAGCATTTTAATTATGATATTCTGGGGATGCATTTTATTAAGATTATCTTATTTGGGATTTACTGAGCTTCTTGAATCTGCAGGTTTATATATTTCTCTAACTGGGAGAACTTTTCAGCCATTATTTCTTCACATTTTTTTTTCAGCATCACATTCTTTCTCTTCTGAGATTCTACTGATAGAGACATTGGATTAAAATGTTTTTTTCTCTTAGGATTATAAGGCTTCTCATTTTAAAAAATATTTGTTGCCCTCTTGCTCAGACTGAATAATTTCTATTGCTCTCTCAAGTTAACTGATTTGCCCTTTTTCACCTCCAATCTGCTAGTTAGCCGACTCAGTGAGATTTTTCATTTCAGTTGTCTATTTCAGTCTAAAATTTACATTTTTTTCTTTTAGTCTTCTATTTCTTTTCTGAGACTTTCTAGTTTTGTATTTAAGAGTGTTCCTAATTGTTTGTTGGAGAATTTTAATAAAACTGCTTCTAAGTCTTTGTTACATAATTCCAACATCTTTGTCATCTCACTTTTACTTTCTGTTGACTGTCTTTTTAGAAGTGAATTGAGATTTCCTGGGTCTTTTCATACAGAGTAATTTTGAACTGATTTTAAATACTATGTTATAAGACTCTGGGCCATGTGAAATCCTATGGGAAAATGTTGATTTCTTTTTCTTTAACTTTTAGCAGACAATCAGCTAGGTTACATTCTGGTTAGTCTTTAACATAGGCTCAGAGGGCTCTTGCTTGGTATTGTGTGCTGTGTCCTCAGTCAGTGTCTGACTCTCTGAGACCCCTTGGACTGTGGCCTGCCAGACTCCTCTGTCCATGGAATTTTCTAGGGAAGAATATAGGAGTGGGTTGCCATTTCATACTCCAAGGGATCTTCCCAACCCAGGGCTAGAATCTAGGTCAACCCACATTATAGGCAGATCCTTTACCATCTGAGCCACCAGGGAAGCCCCCTTGCTTGGTATATTTGGATGCTATTTGGATCTGTCACAAGTGTTCTCATGCATTGGCCAGCATAGGACCTGGGCGGCAATCAGTAGTTCAGGATCAGATCCTTCCACATGCAGCTCGAAGGTGAACCTAGGATTTATAAACAGCTTTATGGCATTGCTTTCCTGGATTTCTTTCTTTCTGTGACTGCCTGGTAACTTCTGCCTTGCTGGGGCTCCTTTCTCTATCCTTCAACCAGGAATTGGGGGCACCTGCGTGGCTGCCCCTACATCGAGAGCCAAGCAGTAGAAGAATCAGAATGAAAAAAAAATTGGCTTGGTGATAAGGTTGCTTGTTTTCTGATACATTTATTTCAAAGAGCTATGTCTACATTTCCTCCTCAGGACTGCTTTTCCCTTTCCAACATATTTTTCTGTGTAGTTTTATTTACATTCAGTTCTATGTATTTCTTAAGTTTCTTTACGACTTCCTTTTTCACTCATGTTATTTAGTAATCCAAGTGTGATAAATGTTATTTTGTTTCTAATTATATGGAAAGTGTTTGAGTTATCTTTTCTAGGGTAGCTTCTTATATTGAAAGAATATAGTAAGAAGAATTTTTATATTTATTTTGTGTGTGTTAGTTGCTCAGTCACGTCCAACTCTTTGCGACCTCATGGACTGTAGCCCGCCAGGCTCCTCTGTCCATGGAATCATCCCGGCAAGAATATTGGAGTGGGTTGCCATTTCCCTCTACAGGGATATTTATTTTACCTTTATCCAGATTTAGAGGGGCTTCCCGGGTAGCACTAGTGGTAAAGAACCTGCCTGGCAATGCAGGAGACACAAGAGATGTGGGTTTGACTTCTGTGTCGGAAGATCCCCAGGAGAAGAATATGGCAACTCACTCCAGTATTCTTGCCTGGAGAATCCTATGGACAGAGGAGCCTGGAAGACTACAGTCCATGGTTTTGCAAAGAGTCGGACACGACTGAAGTGACTTAGCATGCAAATTTACCAGTTGTTAACATTTTGCCACCGTTTGTTTAATGTTTGTTGAAGAGGAAATGGCAAAACACTCTAATTTAACGATGACCATATTTTTCCAGGCAGATTCTAGCAAGGCTTCAGTCTCCTGGAATTAAAATCTTCTAAGGGGAAGTGACAGTAGTGGGTGGATCATGATGGCAACAAAGAGGGGTAGTAGGTTGGATAGTTCGATGATCAGATGGTCACAGCTATGGGCTTTTATGGAGAAGAGAGGGGGAAAGGTTTGGGAAGAGAAGGTGGGCACCTCTCAGCTCTAGGCAGGAGCACAAACAGTCACTCTCCAGAGGGGTACAGGGAACCACATCCTCTGGTGAGGACCAGTGTCCAGCAGATGCCTGACAGCAGTCCTTGTCAGTCTTGGCTACTCACAGGCATCATCTGGGGGGTTTTAAAGATACTTTCCCTGTGGTCTCACCCTCAGAGTTTCTAATTAATTGTGTTGGGGGGTAGACTGAGTAATCTGGAGTTACAACAGCTCTCCAGGTGATCAGAAGGTATAGCCACCCATGAAAAATCAGCAAAGAGGAGGGGGCCAATCAAGGACATTCAGAGTGTCAAGAGATTTACATAAGATGATTCTTTTAAGATATTAACACAGTTCCTGGAACAGAGTCTGCTGTTGGCTTCTCTCTTCAGGCTCCAGTGCTTAACTTCTGGCATGACTAAGAAGGGAACATTTGCTCTGCAGGACAGGGTTGACACTAAATGGATAAGGACATCACAGTGGAATTCTTCACTCCATCACGTTAATATCTCTACAGCCCTCATCCATCTTTCATGATTGGCTCATAGTTCTTTCCAGAAATGAGCCATTCTTCAGCTTCCATGCCTTACAAATGAGCCGGCAGATGAGGTCAAGTGGAATAAGTAGGAAGTTCATTTTCTCCTCTTAATCTAGTTGACGACTCACACAGATTTGTCTGCATAGCTAGATACCACTTTGATTCTAAATTCTGTGAATCAAAGAATTCGTCCTTTGGGATGAATAGGTTGAGCATGAATTTCAGCCAGTTAATCTATTAGCTGCTACAATATTCAAACTGTAAAATAATAAATGTAACAGATGACCCTAAATATTCCATGACTATCTTTATGCTTAGGGAATAAGCTAATATATTTTCCCATGCTTCTCTTATCTGATATTAATAAAAGTCACAGTCTCAATCGCCAGTTAAAAGAGGAACAATTCAACAGGAGTCCTAAGAAATTCATCAAGACACATAGATCTTTTCAGAGTCAATATTTGAGCCAATTCTGTAATAGGAAAAGGAAGTAATCTGACAGATTATGTCATTGGCTTCTCCTACTGTGTCCTCAGCTTTGGAGGGAAACTGTTTATCTTTCTAAATAGATCTTTTTGGAAAAATCTACACTATATTTAAGGGCTTCCCTTGTGGCTCAGATGGTGAAGAATCTGCCTGCAATGTAGGAGACCCAGGTTTGATCCCTGGGTCGGGAAGAGCCCCTGGAGAAGGGAATGACTTCCCACTCCAGTATTCTTGCCTGGGAAATCCCATGGACAAAAGAGCCTGGTGGGCTATCGTCCATGGTGTGGCAAAGAGTTGGACACAACTGAGTGAACACACACTCGATTTTCTAAAGAAATAAATACATATGTATTCCAGTTTTCTAAACTTTGGCCTCTAATTTCACTCAAGTGATGAGTGAGCAGGGAAGCCCACATAATACATGGACCACAGCAGATTAATTTTATGCTTTTCCCATAAGCCATGTGTTCTGCATGCATTTGTAGATTTATGATAGATTTTACCAGTCTACTAAATATCTCCATTCTCGGCTACAGTTATCCATTGAAGACAAATAGATCATATTTTACTTTAGAATAAAAAGAAATACATGAACAATCCAATTTCCAAAAAAAGAACAGCAATGTATTCAATTATGGGGCCATCAAGAATGAGACAGCTGCTTCCAGGAACCCATGAAACTGGACTGAGAACAGGAGGAAAAGTTAGAGAAGAAAGAAATGAACAAAGAGAGTGGAGGAGAAAGAAGGAACTGCTGGGCAGCAGGCAATCCATTTCATCCACAAGATTTTGTAGTTGCCTTATTTCTTTTTATTGTTGTTCACTAAGTCATGTCCGACTCTGCTACCCCATGGACTGCAGCATACCAGCCTTCCCTGTCCTTCACTATCTCCTAGAGTTTACTCAAACTCATGCCCATTGAGTCAGTGATGCCATCCAACCATCTCATCCTCCATTTCCTTTTGTGATCACTCAATTTTAAACCTGAGGAGCAAGTGGGGCTTATCAGACTTGGAAATTAATATTCAAATGTTTTCATAATGAATAGAGTACTGAATACACCCTGTACTGATACATTGCCTTTGCATGTGTGTGATACCTACACACTCACTGATCATTGTTATGGCCCCTGTGCGTTTCCATTTTAGAAGGGAAGCGACTGTTACAGGATTTAATCCAGAAGTCCTTCCATATGGCCTACTACCTCATTTTACAGACGAAAAGACAAGAAACTAGAGGTGTTAGCACCAGCACTTGTGGCTAGTTACTGGTACAGCCTAGAAACAATCTCTGGTCACCTGGTCCTGCAGACCTGCTTGCTGGCTTCTTGAGGGTAAATAATAATAATGTAAACAGTGAATGCCTGTACAGTAGTCATCATGAGTCAGGAAGTCTTCCAAACACTTCACATGTATTCATTCATGTATCCTTACAACACTCCAAGAGGTAAGCATCCCCATTTACAAGTGATAAAATTGGAGCACATCGAAATTAAAGAATTTGTCAAACATCATCCACCCAGCAAATGGCCGGCCAAGGATCTGAACCCAGATCAGCTCACTCCAGGATCTCTTAACCACTATACCAGTCTGCCCTGACTCAAAAGGTGATTTTCTTGCCTCTTAGCTTCATTTTCACTCTCATGAATAGAAAGCTTTAAACTGTTGTTATTGTCTCAAGCTTTCAAAGGAGCCTCAGGTTGCTGGCTGTCGACAACATGGAAGAGATTCTCCCAAGTTGAGCTGAAATAATTATTTTGCTCTCTTGAGCCCACTGGGACAGTTGCTGAGTTTCTCCTTACACTGGTCCCCTCCACCTTTGCCTTCACAGTGCATTGAAAAGAGGCTCCTGGATCATACATTAACTCTAGAAATGTCCCACTTCTGGGCATATATTTAGAGAAAACTCTAATTTGAAAAGATACACACACCCAATCTTCATTGCAGCCCTGTTTACAATAGCCGAGATATGGAAACAACCTAAATGTCCAACAACAGAGGATTGTATAAAGATGTGGTACATATAGACAATGGAATATTACTCAGCCATACAAAGAATGAAATAATGCCATCTGTGGCAACGTGCATGGACCTAGAGATGATCATACTAAGTGAAGGAAGTCAGACAGAGAAAGACAAATATTGTATGATATCACTCATGTGGAATCTAAAATATGACACAAATAAACTTATTTCCAAACTGGACTCACAGACATAGAAAACAAACTTATGTTTTCCAAAGGAAATCAGTCCTGAATATTCATTCACCGAAGGACCGACGCTGAAGCTGAAGCTCCAATACTTTGGCCACTTGATGCAAAGAGCTGACTCATTGGAAAAGACCCTGATGCTGGGAAAGATTGAAGGCAGGAGGAGAAGGGAGCGACAGAGGATGGGATGGTTGGATGGCATCATCAAATTGATGGACATGAATTTGAGCAAGCTCCAGGAGCTGGTGATGGACAGGGAAGCCTGGCATGCTGCAGTCCATGGGGTAGCAAAGAGTTGGACATGACTGAACGACTGAACTGAACTGATGTTTTCCAAAGGGGAAAGCTATTGGGGTTGGGGGATGGGAGAGGTTAAATTGGGAATTTGGGATTAGCAGATACAGACTACAATATGTAAAATATAAACAGCAAGGACCTACTGTATAGCACAGGGACCTATATTCAATATCTTATAATAAGTTATAGTAAAAATGTGAAAAAGAATATATATTATATATATAAATGAATTACTTTATTGTGCACTAAAAACTAATGCAACATTGTAAATCAACTATACTTCAATTAGAAAAAAGAAAAGAGGTTTCGATTCAGTCATTCTCTTCAGAAACGCATATTGAGCACCTGCTATACATAAGGGGTTGAGGACAGAGCTATGAGCAAGATAGACATAATCCTGCTCTCAGGGAGATTGTCATTTGTTCATGGTAGGGAAGCGGGGACTGAAATTTGAGATGGTAGAGAGAACATGTTCTCACCATACCAGCACAAAGGAATTAGCTGCTGAAGAAAAAAAAAAAGATGTAGCAAATTTGAGCTACAGAAATAGTCACCCCAAATAGATTAATAAGTTCATGATTAAATGCTAGGTAGGATCCTGGTAATGTTTTAGAAGAGACAGTCATCATGACTATGACCATAGTAAGTTCAGTAATAGTGGCATAGACAACGTAAGTGTCACTTCATTTCTAATATCCCTTAAAAGAAATCTGTTTGCCAAAGTTTGTTTCCCAAATTTCAAAGGGAGGGGCCCTTATCATATCTGTATTTTAGGGGAAGTAAGTTGCAGAATGTGTGAAATTCAAGAGGGGACACATTCTTTTCTGGTCCCAAATAATCCTCTATCCTCCAAAGACAAAAATTTCCGAATGTACCTTACAACATCCTGCCGGTCTCCGGAAGCTGAAAATATTTTAGTGCCTGAGATTTAAGCTAAAAATAATTCTTTCATTTTTATCTGCTGACAAGAGGGAGCTTATGATATCTTCTTTAATAGATAAAAGTCCATGGAATGGGTTATATCTGATAACTTATCTTTAAAAATCTTCATGCAGAAGGCTGACTTTATTTTGAACTTCCAGCTCGTGGGCATGCATTCCTACTGTTCAGATTTCATTATTTATGATTCTCATATAACTTTAAGAATAGGCAGTTAGATAGGAAATAGAGGCAATTACTTAGTCTCCTAGTCAGCATTTTTATTTATTTATGCTGACTCATAAATTCCTTGATATGGTCACATCATGCCAACTCTTCCTTAATTTGCATGCAGTCCCAAGAAGGAATTATGACCCTGAAATCACAGCCAGAAATCTCTCTTTCAGCTTCTATGACTCCATAGGGCATCCATGGATAACCAGTTTGTCATTTGTTCATTTTTGGCCTTTGCTATAATTTTGTCCCCACACAAATCTCTCGCCAAATGTTTCTGAAAGCAGCACAGTGGTTTTCTCTTGGAACAACCCACTGTTGGATGCTTATATTTCTTCAGCCGTCAAATTCAGTAACTTGGTCTGAACTGCTATAGCTCTAATCATGAGTAAATCAACGCTTCATGCAAAATTTCTCATTTTTATCGTCAAGGTGTTAAATGCAATTGAGAATCATAAAAAGATTTATTCCCCTGCCGAGTACAAAGGACAGTAATCGAGTATACCCAGAATCATTATAGTCACCACAGCAGCCAGACAGACCTGGAATCCAAATGATCTTTAAAATCTGTCATGCATCTCAAGTCTTTTTTTTTTTTTTTTCTGCCACACTTTCTGGTCTTAGAAAAACAAATATTCATCTCCATAGCCTTTAGTTGAGGTGGTCACTATGATTTCTGTACAGTGCTATGAAATTAACATTCACATGTATATTTCTCGTGGGTCCCCTGTATGTACAGCATGCTATTGGGAGGGCATTGGGTTGGTAGAGCTGATATTTTAGAAATGGAATAACTGAGGCTGGGAAGCTAAATGACTCATCTAGGATGATAAAGGTACCAAGCAGCACTGAGGATGCTAGAATCCTGACTCCCTGACCACACCCCCTTCTCTGTACTCCCTTCAACAAACCAAATAAAACAAATGAAATTAGGAAGTAGAGGCGATGTGTCTGACAATGGACAAAAGGACCTTGTTGCTGGGATGGACAAGCAAATGTAACCTTTAGTTTAGTTCTGTTAAAATACCACAATCCTCTAATTTTCATTTGATGTCTGTAGTTCCTGTAGTTTCTTCCACTCCTTTCACCAGTTGCATTGGACAAACATACCCTTTGGCTGAATGTTGCATTTTCTTTCAGACAATGAAAACAGTATGGGCTTTAGAATTTATCAACCTAGGTTTGAAGTTCAATTCTGTTACTATTTGTATGACCTAAGGGCATGGAAAAAAAAAAAAATCTCTTCCAAGCAAAAGAGAGGGCTTCCCTGGTGGCTCAGTGGTAAAACAGTTCGCCTGCCGACGCAGTAGACACAGGTTTGATCCCTGGTCTGGGAGGATCCCACATGCCATGGAACAACTAAACCTGTGCACAACTACTGAGCCTGTGCTCTAGCACCTGGGAGCTGCAGCTGCTGAAGCCCAGGGACCCTAGAGCCTGTGCTCCACAAGAGAAGCCACAGCAATGAGAAGCCCGTGCACCGCAACCAGGAAGCAGCTCCCACTCGCCCCAACTAGAGAAAAGCCCAAGCAGCAGTGAAGACCCAGCACAGCCATAAATAAATATAAAATTAGTCTTAAAAAGAGGGTAGGTGAATGAAAATTCACCTCATCAAACTGCTGGAATGTTTTTAATGATAGTTCCATGTACGCACAGTGCCTGCCCCAGTGAAGGTAATCCACATGTGTAAATGCCCTTCCTTTGATATGACCACATTCTGCCTTTGGCGTACATTAGATTATGTGCTTGTTTCCTAGCTACAGTGCGTTGCAGTGAAGGCCAAGAGACTAAGGGGAAAACAGGGCTAAGATGAATTCAATACACATCCTCTAAGTATAATACTTATGTGTATCCACATGATGAAGCATCTATTAAAGCACCCAGAACCTCCTACTGGAGCAAAACTCTTAGTAATTTATGTTATTGTTATTTAGTCACTAAGTCATGTGCAACTTTTTTGAGACTCCACAGACTGTAGCCCACCAGGCTCCTCTGTCCATAGGATTTCCCAGGCAAGAACACTGGAGTGGGTTGCCTTTTACTTCTCGGGCTGATCATCCTGATCCAACCTGTGTCTCCTGCACTGCAGGTGGATTCTTTACCATTGAGCTACCAGGGAAGCTGGTCTGCAAATTTAAGACTTACATTTAGAAAATGGTGAACAATACAGAGATACTTTCAATCCAGAGCCACAAACACACATGAAAGGCTGTGTGAACCTCAGTGTACCTGGTTAGTCTACCATTCCCTCGTTTATTAAATAAACATTTACTGAGTTCCTATTATGTGCCTGGCTTCCTGGAGCCTGTGTTTCCAGGTAAAGAAGCATCCAAGAGTTAGGATGGGCATTCTTGAGTTCTAATGTGTCTCTGGTGGGTGGGGAAAGATGGGCTTCAAGTAAACTTGGAATCCGTGTAATTTCACATTGATCTGAGACTGAGTCCCTAGAACTGTGGAACTGTTTCATGATGGCAGGTGTCCAGAAGGGGGAGCTAGCCCCTTCCGGTCCATGTCACCAGTGCTATTTCAATCAGATTTAGGGGCTGGGGCTTCCCCGGTGGCTCAGACGGTTAAAAAATCAACCTGCAATGCAGGAGACCCAGATTCGATCCCTGGGTCGGGAAGATCCCCTGGAGAAGGGAATGGCTACCCACTCTAGTATTCTTGCCTGGAGAATCCCACTAACAGATGAGTTGGCCGGCTATAGTCCATGGAGTCACAAAGAATCAGACTAACAACTGAGCGACTAACACTTTCACTCTGGGCTTACCTATTGTGACCTTCTAAGCAGCTGGCCCCAGAGATCTAGACACATCTGGGTAAATGGGAAAATGACATAAGAATGTTCCTTCCAATTTTAATCATGAATGTCAAAGGTAAAGGAAGCCTTAGATTACCTTACCCTTGCCTCTGTTTTATAGATAAGGAAACTGAGGCTCAGAGAGGCAGAGACTTGCCTTACATATGCACGTGTGCATCATATTTATACTAAGAATTATCTGTTGCTTATCTGAAATTCAAATTTAACTGAGCACCCTGTGTTGTTATTTGCTGAATGTGGTAACTCTAAGCCTGAGTCATCATGTGCAACAAAATAAAATGTTAATCCAGTGTAAGTTTTGAAACAGTGTGTTCAGCCCTGTTCCTACAGTCATTTTTAAAGGTCTGAGTAGTATTCTTAACTCATATTATTTGGGGATCTGTAACTTCAAGGATGGGCTTCCCTGATGGCTCAGATGGTAAAGAATCTGCCTGCGATACAGGAGACCCAAGTTCAGTTCCTGGATCGGGAAGATCCCCTAGAGAAGGGAATGGCAACCCACTCTAGTATTCTTGCCTGGGAAATCATCCCATGGACAGGGGAGGCTGGTGGGCTGTATAGTTCATGGGGTCGCAAAGAGTCAGAAATGACTGAGTGAATAACAACTTCAAGGATACCTTTCTTTTGTTGCAACGCAAATGAATTTTAATAATGATCTGAGATCACTTATATAATTGTAATTAAACTTAAGTATTTGAAATATATATATCTGCCCTATTGAAGAATAATTCTAATTGGTAGTGGGCCCTGTTCTTTTTCAGAATTAATCTGATAACCATTGAGAAAGAGATTGACATGACATTCAACTCCAAAAATGACTGCATCAGAGGTTCCATGATACATTTTCAGTGCCTCACCGATCAAGAGGCTGGTGATTGAAATCTCTGGGACAGTGTCAGCAAGGAACCCATCCCTTGCTGTTTCACAAAAGCCAACATCCCAGTAATGACTGTTTCTTCTTGTAACAAAAAAGACAGTAAAATCAAAGGGGAAATATTCAAAGTACAGCGAAAAGAATTGGCATCAGAAAAGACGACGAGTTGACTGGAGGAAAGTAGGAAAAGATTTTTGAAGTTCTCCACTGTGGGGGCATTCTACAACCACTGGCTTTGTCTCCTTTTTTCCTCAAGATTTTATTATATTGTTTTTTTATTCTGTGTTAGTTTCTGCTGCACAGTGAAGTGAATCAGCCATATGTATACATAAATCCCCACCTCTTGAACCTCCCTCCCACCTTTCCCCCACCTCACCCCTCTAGGGCATCACGGAGTACCGAGCTGAACTTCCTGTGCTTTATAGCACATTCCCACAAGCTGTCTGTTTTACACCTGATAGTGTATAGATGGCAATACAAAGGAATGAAACTGGGTCATTTGTAGAGATGTGGATGGACCTAGAGTCCATCACATAGAATGAAAAAAGTCAGAAAAACAAATATTGTATATTAATGCATATATGTGGAATCTAGGAAAATGGTACAGATGAACCTATTTCCAGGGTGGCAATAGAGATGCAGATATACAGGATGGCTTTGTCTCTTATCCAGTTTCCTTCCCTATAGTACTAACCCTGTGCTTCCTGGGTGTCTGCTGGAAACCAGCAGTAAGTGAAAAGGTTTCCACCTGTTAACATGTAAACCCAAGCAGCCCGCGTCTGCATGGAGGAACCCGTGACTCAGCGATGCTCAAAAGCAACGTCAGAGGTGAAGCAAACCTGCCTTCTCCAGATGCCTGATGACCATGTT
Organism: Bison bison bison; assembly: GCF_000754665.1. Taxonomy (NCBI): domain Eukaryota; kingdom Metazoa; phylum Chordata; class Mammalia; order Artiodactyla; family Bovidae; genus Bison; species Bison bison. Next base: position 4,736,134 of record NW_011495015.1, on the reverse strand, counting down.
CTAATAATCCACCCTGCAAGTTAGTGCCCATGGGCAAGTGCACAGGGCAGAGACGAGCCAGGACAGAAAACCCCTCAATGGGTGCAGTAGAAAAGACACAGGTTCAAAGGTTCTAAATTTTGGACATCACTCTACCAGCAAAGAGCTCTGATTCTAGACAAGTTCTTCAGCCACCCCCTTTATAGAATGATGAACCTGAACAAGACTAAGCACCCTATCCTATGAAGCTCCAAAGAACCTTAATTTAGCAATAATGATTACCTTTACTCCAAACCTTCACTTCCCTTGTCCATCTCTCCCCACAAACCTGACAAAGCCCTCATCTTCCATCAGCCCAAATCTTCCTAATCTTTGCATCACCACCCCCAGGCAGCTGAGAAGCATGGGAGAAAGTGTCTCTATTAAGAAGGTCGGCGCCACCCCAGACCTACAGCCTGCAGCCTCACACAGCAAAGGAGACCCTTGGCTTCAGGCGACTAGAGAACCCCTGGGCCCCTGCTCTGCAGACTCACTGCTGCCGTAAGGCTCTCGTCTTCCTGTCGCAGTAGAAGGGTCTCTCCCTAGATGATGCTCCACTGATTACCATTTCCGGGGTGTGTAACTTTCTTCCATTTTACTGAGGATTTCCTCAGCATAAAATGTTTATATAATCTAATATTAAAAAAAAAAAAAAAAAAACACCTCCCTTGTCTGTCCTGATGGCCATTTCCTTTCTTGAGTTAATCTCTTTGAAAGGGTGGTCTGTAACCATCATGTCCACTTTCTTATTCCAATTCCTTCTTTCAATCACTTAAAAAAAATTATCTATTTTTAATTGAAGAAGAATTGCTTTACAATACTGTGTTGTTTTCTGCCCTACATCAATATGAATCAACCATAGGTATACATATGTCCCCTCCCTCTTCAACCTCCCTCCCCCCTCCCACCCCATCCTACCTCTCTAGGTTGTTAGGGAGCCCCGGTTTGAGTTCTGTGAACCATACAGCAAATTCCCACTGGCTATCTGTTTTACACATGATAGCGTATATGTTTCACTCACTTGTACCTGGCTTCTGCCCCAGCCACCCCAAATCATCACTGCCTTATTGCTGAAGCCAGCGGACACATTTTAGCCCTCAGGCCTAAAATAGCGCTTACACTGAAATGTCCTTTCTGTTGTCTTTTATGATCTCTCTTTCCCTTAAATGTTAATCTCTCCCGCGTAGTGTCTCAAGCTCTTCTTCCCTGGTTGGATTAATGTGCAACTTTCTAGCTCTCATTTTTCCCAAACTGAACTAGTCATCCAGCTTCTTAAACCCTCTACATTCTCCTCAATGTGAGGGAGCAGCAGTTGCTTGATCACCAACATCAGAAACCTTAGCATCATCCTTAAATTCACCATTTCTCTCACCTTCATTGCAATTGATCACTGAATCATATCAGTTCTGCCTCTGCAATGTTACCTTCATTATCAGGCAGATCTGAGTTTGTTATCACCACCAACCATAACATCGCACTGAAAATTTTAGAGGTTCCAGAGAACCGAGAGGGTACAGCCCAGCTCTGCACTGTGGTCCTCAAGGCCTTCTGAAAGCCACCTCTTACATACCACAATGACCCAGCCACTCTCTGCTGTTGTGCTCTCTATTTTTGTCCAAATGGGTGCCTGTGGTCTTCAAAATGTCTCCTGCTGGTACTCACCCAGGGCCTCTGCACATGCTTCTCCGTCTGCTGAACTCTCTCACTGCTTCTCTGACTCGTATCTACACAGGCTTCAGACTCTGTTCTGGTGTGTTCTCCACCAAAAGTCTTTCTTGGTGTCCCAGGCTAGGTTGGTCTAGCCCAGTACCTGGAATATAGCAAAACTTTGGAAGTTCAATCATCTTCTTCCATGATTTTCTCTTTTAAACAATTCAATTTACCCTAATTTCATATGCCTGGCCTCTAAAGTATCTGGTTGGCCAAAAAGTTCCTTTAGGGTTTTTCCTGTGACATCGTATGGGAAAACAAACTTTCTGGCCAACCCAATACCTGAACTTTATTTGTACTTTACTCTCTGTTCTTTGAGTCTTTATCCCAATTTCAAAGGGGAAGATCCCCTTATGCTTAAGATAATGCTCAAAAGAGGATGGTAGGAGGGTGAAGGTAGTCAGTTTCCTGCTTCTGTAGGTGGAGCTGAGGAAGAGTGGGTATTACTCTGCTCCCCACATGTTGGAGAACTGATGTGGATAATCAATAGTCAACTGAGACCAAAGCAACCTCAGAAACTCAAGACAGATGATGATGAACAGTACACAGTAATTGCATAAATGAATCTCACAGACTCAGTGTTGAACAACAGAATCAAGACACAAAAGAATAATACAGTGTCGCTTAAACTAGTGACATACTGAATGTGAATTTCCAAATTTAATAAAAACTACTACACAGATTTTCAAAGTTCCACCATTTTACACTACTTATAGTAGTTAAGAGTTCCAGTTACTCCACATTCTCACCTTTTCTCCTGTTTCTTTTCTCCAATTAAAAGAAAAATTAGCCCTTCTGAGGTATATGTGTGTAATGTACAGTGTATTGTTTTAATTTGCATTTTCCTGTTTACAAGTGGTGGTGTTGGTAAAGAATCATCCTATCAATGGAAGAGATGCAAGAGACCCAAGTTTGATCCCTGTTTTGGGAAGATCCCCTGGAGGAGGGCATGGCAGCCTACTCCAGTATTCTTGCCTGGAGAATCCCATGGACAGAGGAACCTTGTGGTTACAGTCCATGGGGTCACGAAGAGTCGGACACGACTGAACAACTGAACTTTTCCTGTATGAGTTTTATGGTCCCCTGTTGAAGAAGCCTTTCCTTATGTCATACTAAACATTTGTATTATATTTTCCTTTCACATTTATATCTAAAATTAAACTAAACGATTAATGTGTAGTGTGGTGTCGAGGTCAAGATTCATTTTGTATGTTTGGATATCTAATCATCCCAACAACTTTTATTGAACAGGTCATTTTTTTCCCACCTTGCTTAGCTGTGTGACCTTTTTCAAAAATCAATCATCCATGTAAGTGTAGCACTGATTGTAGATTCTCTGATCTATTCCTCTGTTGTATGTGGTGTATTTGGCTATCTTTGCAGAAAAACGACACTCCCTTAATTACTATAGCTTTGTAATAAATCTTCTTATTCAGTAGAGTAAGCCCCCTTTTTTTCCCTTCAATATTTTTTTCAGTATTCTTGGCCCTTTGCATTTTCAAATGAAATTTACAACCATCTTGTAAGTTTTATACAAAAGAAACTGCTAGCCTTTTTCAATGAGATTTTATTAAATCCATAAATCTATTTAGGGAGAATTAACTTCCTTAACTTTAATCCATTTATACGAATTTCATGTCTTATATCAATATTTCCAAATTTTTAATCCATTAACATGTCATTTCATTTATTTTGGTCTCAGTAATTTTTCTTTAGTTTTTGGTATGGTTGTTTTGCTCATTTTTATTTTGACTTATTTTTAAAATTTCATATATTTGATGCTATTTTGAATTAAATAATTTAAAATCATATTTTTAAACTGTTTACTACAGGTAGGAAGAAATACATTTGGGCACTTGATGATTTTGCTAAATTCTAATTGTGTCTTATTTTGTATTTGCCTTGCATAATTATGTCATCTGCAAAGAAAATTTATTTTATTATTCCAATCATTATGCCCTTTGTTTATTTCACTTATTTGTTTGCTTGTTTATTGCCTCGCTGTGGTGGCTAGGACACATTACAGTGTTAAGTGGTAAGATTGGGAACCTTGTCTTGTTTCCAACTCAGAGGAAAAGCTTTGTTTTACCATGAAGTATATTGCTTACTATAGGCTATTTGGTACTCTTTATTAGATTAGGGAGCTATTGTGTATTAATAATTTACAAAAAGTACTGAGCTTTCATGTTGAGTTTTATCAAATGCACTTCTATCTTTTTTTATGACCATATATGATCTTTTCTTTATTATGATAAATGAATTGTACTCATTACTTCTCAAGTGTTAAAACAATCTATGTTCTTGGAATAAATCCAACTTGTTAGTGATGAATTATTTTTATATAACTTGGACTTGATTTATTTTTATTTTTTTTGGTTTAGGATTTTACATTTATGTTTATTAGTGGTATTGTCTGTATGTATGCTTTGATTTTATGTAAACTTTCCCATAATAATAATGACTTCTTCCCAAAAAGATGTTCTTGTACAAATGAAAATGTTCTCATTGCTTATGAACTGAATCATGTCCCCCTTGAAACTCATGTTATAAGACTCATACCCAATGTGACTGTATTTAGAGATAGGGTGTTCTGATGCTGGGAAAGATTGAAGGCAGGAAGAGAAGGGGATGACAGGATGAGATGGTTGGATGGCATCACTGACTCAGTGGACATGAGTCTGAGCAAGCTCTGGGGGTTGGTGATGGACAAGGAAGCCTGGCGTGCTGCAGTCCATGGGGTTATAAAGAGTTGGACATGACTGCAGTCCACAGGGTTACAAAGAGTTGGACATGACTGAGTGACTGAAATGAACTGAACTGAGGTCACATGAGTGAGGCCCTAATCCAATAGAATTGGTGGCCTTATAAGAGGAGGAAGATCTCTCTCTCTATCCCCTGGTGCATGTGCTGGGGAAAGATCATGAAAGGACAAAGTGAAAGGCAGCCAACTACAAACTAGGAGAAGCACTCTCATCAGAAACCAAATTTCCTGGCACCTTCATAATGGACTTCTAGCCTTTAGAGCTGTGAGAAAGTAAATATTTCTTGGTTAAGCCCCCCAGGCTGTGGTATTCTGTTATGGCAACCTGAGAAGACTAAGTAAGACATCACCTATAGCCAAAGAAGAGAGGTATAAAATCCCACCAGTTACATATTTATCTCGGGGTGTTGTGTGCTTTTTTTTTTTTGGCCACTCAGCATGTGGGATTTCAGTTCCCCAACCGGGGACTGAAGCTATACTGCGGCAGTAGAAGTGCTGAGTCTTAACCACAGGACCACCGGGGAAGGCCCTCTGGGTGTCTTTAATTGCTTGTCTAGCTCATTACAACCCCCACATGAGTGTACTCTGATACAAAGACTAAACTGCAAAGGCAATAATCATGAAATTTCTTTGTACCAAGTAATATAGAAAATGAGAATGAAGGCAAAAATATTCAAATTCATGAAAACAAGAAAAAAAATATGCCTAGCTGCTACAATCATTGTTTCTATTACTGATGGCAAGGTTATAGTTGATACTAACAATTTCATTTTTTCTACTAATTCCATGGTTCCTGGGCCATTTAGGGCTAGCACCTAAACTACTTGGGAATTTTGACTTGGTGAAGTAAATTGAAGTTTCATTTCTGAAGGGTTCTAATTCTTAATAGTTCTGTCTTTGCTAGGCTGCAGTCGTTTTCTGTTCACTTAAAAAAAATATTTATTTTATTTATGTATTTGGTCCCTCTGGGTCTTGGTTGCAGCAGGCAAGATCTTTTTTTCTTTTCAGTCTTAGTTGTGGTATGTGGCATCTAGTTCCCTGATCAGGTATCAAACCTGGGCCCCCTGCATTGGGAGCACAGGGTCTTAACCACTGGACCACAAGGGAAGTCCACGTTAACTTGTACAAATGGACAGGGAAGTAGTAAGAAGTGCCCCAGGAAAGTCTTCTCATGTCCAGATTTTATTCACTGATGTCATTTCATAGTAGAAATCAAAGTTTCACTGACTTGATGATCAGAATCCATTTCCCCAACTGGTCTCTGCTAGTCCAGGGACACAGAGACCTGAGACGGCCAGGTGGCACTCTGTGCTTCTAACCCAACACATCCTGCAATGGTGTATCCTGGTGGAAGCATTCCTCCCTTGGGAAGTAAGACCGTGAACAAAATTGGCAGAAGCCAAATTAGAAGCAAAAATTCTAGGAGTGGCTTATTAGATTTGATAGTGAGAAGAGCCACTCCCAGACCCACCTTTTCATTTCCAGACCCATATATGCTGGCAGTTGGAAAAACGGCATCACAGACTGGGTGCTGTCTCAAAGCATATTCTGTATGGCAATGCCCATCTCATACACAGAATGCCATCTCTTCACTGCACTACGCTGAATCTTCAGGAGGCCGTCTGTTAGCTCTGTCAGGCTAGATGCCTCTCAGTAATAGAATGTGTAAAGACCAATGAATTCCATTTCTTCTCTTATTATGAATTGCTTTTCCTGATGAGCAGCAATGTTCTGTGGAGTAGTTTGATGATAGGGAAGATGTTTCCTATTTCCACCAGAAATATTTGGGGCATAAACATTGGGGGCAGTGAGGTATGGTATTAGCATTAAACTGACATATAGACCAATAAGATAGAATTAAAAACCCAGAAATAAACTCTTGCATATATGGTCAACTAACATTTGACAAGGTAGCCAAGGTAATCAATGGGGGAAGGACAATCTCTTCAATAAATAGTATACTGGGAAAATTGTGTATGTGTGTGCTCAGGTATGTCTGATTCTTTGAGACTCCATGGACTGTAGCTCACAAGGCTCCTCTGTCCATGGGATTTCCCAGGCAAGAATACTGGAGCAGGTTGCCATTTCCTCCTCCAAGGGATCTTCCTGACCCAGGGATGGAACCTGTGTCTCTTGCATCTCCTGTATTGGCAGGTGTGTTCTTTACCACTGAGCCACCTGGGAAGCTCTGCTGGGAGAATTAATCACAGGGAAAAAAAAGAAAAGAAATGGGATCTCTGTTTTACACCACTCATGTAAATTATCTTAAAATGGATAAAAGCCTTAAATATTAGACCTGAAGTTGTAAAATTTCTGCAAGAAGACATATGGAAAAAACTCCTTGACGTGGATCTTGGCAATGATTTTTTGATATGACACCAAAAGTGAAGTGACAAAAGCAATAATTAATAAGAGGACTGCATCAACTAAAAAGTTTCTGCCCAGCAAGAGAAACAATCAAGAAAATGAAAAGGCAACCTATGGAATGGAGAACATATTTGCAAACTGTTACAGGGTTAGTATTCAAAATATATAAAGAACTCACACAATTCAACAGCAAAACCCCAAACAATCTGATTTAAAAATGGGCAGAGGTATACATATACCTGATTCATGTTGAGGTTTGACAGAAAACAACAAAATTCTGTAAAGCAATTATCCTTCAATAAAAAAAGAAAAAGAAAAAAAAAGGGTAGAGAAACTGACATTTTTACAAAGAAGATATCCAAATGGCCGGAAGGCACATGAAAAGATGCTCAACATTACTAATTGTTGGGGAAACATAAATCAAAACTCAGTGAGATAGCACCTGATGCCTATTAGCATGGATATTACAAAGAAGACAAGACATACCAAGGGATGGTAAGGATGTGGAGAAAAAGAGAGACCTTGTGCACTCTTGCTGAGAATGTAAATTGGTGCAGTCACTATGGAAAACAGTATGAAGCTTTCTCAAAAAAATAAAAAATTAGAACTATCATGAGATACCGCAATCTTGCTTCTGGATATACACCTGAAGGAAACGAAAGCAGGATGTTAAAGAGATAACTGCTCTCCCATGTTCTCTGCAGCACTGTTCACAACAGCTAAGACAAGGAGACAACCTACATGTCATCAACAGATGGATGGATAAAGAAGATGTGGCCTGCATGCATACAATGGAATACTATTCAGACCAAAAAAAAGGAAATCCTGTTATCCATGACAACATGGATGAACCTTGAGGGCATTACGCCAAGTGCAATTAAGCCAGAGAAAGACAAATAGTGCACAATTTCCTGTATATGTGGAATCTAAAAGAGCCAAGCTCACAGAAACAGAGTAGAGTGGTGGTTATGAGGGGCTGGAGGCAGAGGAGATGGGGAGATGTTGGTCAAAGTATACGAACTTCCATTTGTAAGATGAGTAAGTTCTGGGGTTGTAATACAAAGCATGGAGAGTATAGCTAACAATACTCTATTATATACTAGAAAGCTGTCAAGAGAGTAGATCTAAAATGTTCTAAATGTTCTCCTACACATCAGAAGTGGTACTTGTGTGAGGTGATGGAGGCATTAACTTACCTTGTTGTGGCCATAATTTCACAGTATGTACACCCATGTATCATACCGTACCCTTAAACATACATGTGTGTCAATTACATCTCAATAAAGCTGGAAAAAATAAAGCAGAAGAAAAGAAAATACAGGCAGGACTTTCCTGGTGGTCCAGTGGTTAAGACTCTGAGCTTCCACTGCAGTGGGCACAGGTTTGATCCCTGGTTGGGGAACTAGGACCCTGCATGCCTCGTGGTGTGGCCCAAAGTAATAATAAGAGGCTGAGGATAAACTCTAGGGAGAGAAAAGAAAGCTTACAAACAAGTAAGAAAAGCAGCCAGGGAAACAGGAGAGAAACAAGAAAAGTGAGTGATGTGGTAGCTAAGGAAACAAAACATCTCAAGGAGGGAGATTGCAGTGGGGTCAAATGTGCAGAGAATGAGTGACTGGGAGGTCTTTGATGACCTTGGCAGAAGCAGAGTGGAGACCAAAGGGAAGCGGTGGGTGGGCTGAAGTCTGAGCGGAGGCGAGGGTGTAAAGCAGCTGTGGTCGGAGTGGGGCGGGTGAGAGCCAGGTCAGCTTCCTGAGTTGCCTTTGTAGTTCTTGCTCTGCCCACTGGCTCCCAGCACCCCCACGCCCACATTCGTACATTCCTCCACAAGAACTCCTGGTGGCAGGAGCCCTGTACATCCTGAAATTCGGTGATAGAATTCCTAGACATCTTTCTTCCTTCATCCCTCAGTCCCACCCCCATCCCCCGACTGCAGGCTCAAATGGTTGTTATCCACAGCCTCCGAGCTGGCCTCTCTACCACTGACTTGTTTGTTTCCAATTTGCCTGTCACACAGCATGCTGCAGTCAACTTTTAAAATAATGACACTCCAGAGCATGTAGTGAAAAAAGTCCATGGAATTCTCCAGGCCAGAATACTGGAGTGGGTAGCTGTTCCCTTCTCTATGGGATCTTCCCAACCCAGGGATCGAACCCAGGTCTCCAGCACTGCAGGTGGATTCTATACTGATGAGCCACCAGGGAAGCCCAAGAATACTGGAGTGGGTAGCCTACCCCTTCTCCAGGGGATTTTCCCACCCGAGGAATTGAACTGGGGTCTCCTGCATTGCAGGCAGATTCTTTACTGGCTGAGCTGCATGAGAAGTCTAAATTATTCAGCACAACTTCCTAGGTTTTCCAAGTTCTGGGTCCCATCTCTCTGTCGCCTCTTGACCAATGAAGCTTTGTTGTTTGTTTAGTCACTAAGTCATGTCCTACTCTTTTGTGACCCCATGGACTTTGGCCCACCAGACTCCTCTGCCCATGGAATTTCCTGCAACAATACTGGAGTGGGCTGCCATTGCCTTCGAGGGATCTTCCGGACCCAGGAATCGAACCCATATCTCCTGCATTGCAGGCAGATTCCTTATTGCTGAGCCACCAGGGAAGCCCAGTGAAACCTATGCTCTAGTAACATTCGACTCGGCAGACTTTTTCAAGCAAGCCAAGGTCTCGTGTATTTCCTTTTTTCCAGGTGTTTGGAAGCCTTTCTACTCATCTTTCAAGATCAGCTTTAAGCACCTCTTCCATGGTAATCCCCTCCCTGTCTATCCCATGACCACTCCTGCCATTCACTCTTCCTTATTTCTGCTATTGTTCACTATCCTTTATCCACTCCATCCTTTGTTGTGTTGTATGTTTACCTTCCCCAGTAGATGATGACTTCTTGGAGCACAAAAACTATGGTCTTCATCTTTATATTTCTAGGATTTATGGCAATGCCTGACATGACAAGTGAATCTTAAATTTCTGTATCATTGGAGGGGCGAGGGAGGCTCATGAGGGAGGACATATATGTATTTATAGAGCTGATTCACTTCATTGTACAGCAGAAACTAACACAACATTGAAAAGCAATTATACTCCAACAAAAAAATTTTTTTAATTGTTTTAAATTTAAATTAAATTTTGCTAGAGGAGCAGTACTGATATTTCTGGCATCAGTGTTCCTGCTTCACCAGTATCGAAGGTATGTCTGCAGCAGGTGAAGGATGCATGTCTCATCATCACTCTAAGTCCCCAGTTGTCCCTGGGCTCCAATGAGCAAGCATCCTCTCCTCAGCACACCTGGGTCTTTTGTTCAAGTCCACCTGGGACATCAAAGGCCTTTTTTCCTCTCTGGGGGCTCTGGAGCTCTTTTCTTGGCTTTTCCATCCAATCGGCTTCCTAAGGATTCTGTCCCAGAAACCAGAGGGAGCCCCACGAGCTGGCTGTGAAAGGGAATGCCAGATGGCTATTGCCTGCTTGTCTCCTGACTGCGGACTCAAGGCTAAAGGGGATTTTTGTTTTGGGGAAATATCAAAAGCTGCTCTAGCACCAATGAGGCCTGTCTAGGTAAAATTCAACAGCTAGAATTATTCCAAATTAGCCTATCTTTTGGACTGCAAGGAGATCAAACCAGTCAATTCTTAAGGAAATCAATCCTGAATATTCATTGGAAGGACTGATGCTGAAGCTGAAGCTCTAGTACTCTGGCCACGTGATGCAAAGAGCAAACTTACTGGAAAAGACTGATGCTAGGAAGGGCTGGAGGCAAAACAAGGAGGGGAGGCAGAGGATGCGATGGTTAGATAGCATCACCGACTCAATGGACATGAATCTGAGCAAACTCTAGTACACAGTGAAGGACAAGGAAGCCTGGAATGCGATAGTCTGTGGGGTTGCGAAGAGTTGGACACAACTTAGCAAGTGAACAACAATGACATATCTTGTACTCTTCCATTTGATTATATTTTTTCTGCTTTTATCCTGTTCATATCTGCTTTAGACCAGTTGACAATGGGTACAAATGATTTTTTTCTTTTTCTTTTTCTGGCTGCGTCATGTGGCATCTTAATTCCCCAATCTGGAATCGAACCTGTGCCCCCTGCATTAGAAATTTGGATTCTTAACCACTGGACCATCAGATAAGTCCTAAGCTTTTTCTCAGTCACTTCTTCAAGTAAATCACATTTTCAACCAGGCTGAGTTGCTTTAAAACGCCCCTGCCCCCTTGCTTGCTGCTGCTGCTCCTGTTGCTAAGTCGCTTCAGTCGTGTCCGACTCTGTGCAACCCCAGAGACGGTGGCCCAACAGGCTCCCCCGTCCCTGGGATTCTCCAGGCAAGAACACTGGAGTGGGTTGCCATTTCCTTCTCCAATGCATGAAGGTGAAAAGTGAAAAGTGAAAGTGAAGTCGCTCAGTCGTGTCTGACTCTTAGCGACCCCATGGACTGCAGCCCACCAGGCTCCTCCGTCCATGGGATTTTCCAGGCAAGAATACTAGAGTGGGGTGCCATTGCCTTCTCTGCCCTTGCTTACTATTGTAGTTTAACTCTTGAATTCTGATGGCAAAGAAAGAAAATGACTCCATGCATATATCTCCTTGTGATCAGTTAGGCACAACTGAATTCCCATCCACTCAATTGATACCAACATGAGGCATGGAAGATGGTTCTTATTAGGCCGGCTTGTATTAATTGTTCTTGCTATAAAGTGATTTCCACTTCATTTATATAACACTTCATTTTTAAATGTGTTCTAAGGAATAATCTGACAGGGTCTAATTTGACCATTTTGATGGATCAGTTATTTCAAAGACAATAACTTGCCTTATTAAATGACTGAAGTTATCATCACCTCCACATGGGTTTTTTGGAACTGCTCTATCTGAATGAACCAGGAACATCTTTATGTACTTGGCTCACATACACCATATTTTTGTGTGTTTCCTCCTTGGGCAGATGAGACCCTAAAGATGGTAGGAAAACCATAAGCAGCCACCAGTGATGGCCAGGGTCCAACTTCTAAGGCCAGACTCTTTCCCCCCTAATAGCCAAAATGGGGTTCACTTCACTGCCCCACTGTGTCTAGCACCTGGGCTTCTCCCTATCGCTGTGTGTGATTATAGACTAGGGTAGGATCAAACTTTGATGATATAAAGAGGATGGCAATCTGATTCTTT
>NW_011495015.1:4719145-4723928 GCF_000754665.1 Bison bison bison | reverse complement strand
GCAGTGACTTTTATTAATACAAGTCCTTCCTGAGTGACAGCAATGAGAATCTTGATGTAAAAGGTGTGACTGCCTAAAGCCAGTGCTACTCAGGACCCCTCTAAGAGCCCTTTCATCACTTGAGCCTCAGGACCCAAAACTGTTGCACCCAGCAAAAGCCTTGACCATCTGCAGAGGTGGCCAGACTGTCTCATGGAGAAATATTGCTCCAGGGCCTCGGAGCTTTCAAGTTTACTTTAGAGAACTCTTCATTCAGACAAACCCAGACCTAATGACTTGTGAGACTTGAGGACAACAAAGATAATGTATGGAGATTTGCAGAGGTAAAACGAGTTCAGCAAGTGTCTTATCTCTTTAGAAGAATAAATGGCCATGTTCTTGGGAAATCTAATTTGTTCAATAACAAATTGCCCCAGAAAAATGACAACCCATGGTCAAAATGTCACAAGACTTGTGCAATATTCCAGTGTTGAATTGTTTATTCAATAATATTGACTGTCACCTAGAGGTTACAGCCCAAAGGAAAATATCAAATTATGTGAGATTTTATCTGTAGTGCGTAAGTCAAGCTCAAAGGGAAATTGTATTAAAGCAAAACCAAAAGTCTTTGAATGTCTTTCTGGACCCTTGGAGAATGCAAATCACTTCTCATATTCAGATTAGCATTCCCAGGTGACTTCTTTTAGGTTGATGTCCATGTTGATGCCAGAGGTGAGGCCACAATCACTCCATTCAAAGGCTTGCCTAGTCTTGGGTTTGGAGAAGAGTTTAGTTTCCAAGCCAGGTGTGAATGACAAGTGTCAGGTTATATTAAAGTCTCCAGTCAAGTGGAAGCTACATTCAAAGTCTGACCACTGCCCTCCACCAAAGGAATAGGAACTCTATTGATAGATAAAGAATCTGGCACAGGGAGTGAAAATAATTTAGTAGAGCCCAAACCTATATGAAAAATACTGTTAAAGAGTCATTTGTACATTGTTCAAGGATAAGGTGAGAAAGACCCAGAGGTGCATTTTTATACCTCTGTCCTCATTTCTTTCAATAACATAAAAGTCAAACATGAAATGAGTAGGGTGTGGGTAAAAGGATGTAGTCTATAAAATATGACATGATTACATTAGAAGACATTTTCATGTTAAGAGTTTTTTCCAACTGAGGCAAAGAGGAGAAAGAAACCACCTCTGGCCTTAAGATCTCTTAACCTTAAGAGGCAAGAGACTTTGGGGTGCAAGGAGTTGGGATTGACTCTTCTTGGCATGTGGATGAGGAAGGTAGGGATGAATGTTGCTCATGGAAGAGTTAACAGAGAAGAATCTTACAGAGTGCCTTTAGGATGGACGTGGTGTTAAAAAAAAATTGCATTTCAGATATAAGAATTTAAGATGCAGTGTTGAAGGGGAATTTAGAGTTTAACTCTTTAGCTGCAACTATTTTAACTAAATAAAGAGAAGATGCCTTTGCAGGCTGTGACCAGCTCAGTATCACACAGTGATGATGGAGCCAGATGGAAATAACTGAGAAGAAAAACTGCCCCGTACTATCCACATCGCGAGGGCTGTACTTGCAGCATCTTCCTTAGCCCCCAGCTCAGTCTTCCTTTCCAAAGAAGGTATCTTAAGATCCAGAGAAGTGACATGATTTGTCCAACTAAACTGAATTGTCTATTAAATGGCAGAGCGCATCAAAGCCCTGAGGCCCTACATTATGCACTATTCCTCAGGTTTTAGAAATCCCAGAGCTAGTTTTCTTTCCATCCTCCTACATTGCCTTACAACAATTTATAAAAGATCGCATTTAAACCAGGTACTTCCTTGTAAAGTCAATTAAAACTCCTAGAAAGAAATTAGAATTAAACACGTAATTGTGCCTTTAGGCCTCGCATTCTTTCAGCCTCAACAGGATGTACTATTCATAAATCTTGTGAATGATACAAGCGTATTCATGTATTCATATAAATATTGAAATTAAATCACCATTCCTATTGTCATTGCAATCGTCACAGATAATGGATAAGATTTATCTCCCTTTCAAATATCAGAGGGAGAAAAATCTAATGAAAATGATTGTTATACACTGATGCCCAGAGGGGTTGTGATACTAAGATGATTTAGTCCCATGAATATTTCCAAATTCATTGAAAATGCATATTGATGGTCTTAGAGCTCATGTATATATGCAACTTATACAGAGAAAAACCTTGAATTGTTGTTGTTTAGTTGCTCAGTCATATCTGACTCTTTGTGACCCCATGGACTGTGGCCTGCCAGGATCCTCTGTTCGTGATATTTCCCAGGCAAGAATACTTGAGTGGGTTGCCATTTCCTTCTCCAGGGGATCTTCCTGACCCAGGGACCAAACTCATGTCTCCTGCTTGGCAGGCAGATTCTTTCCCGAGCCACTCGGGAAACCCATGAATTAGTCAACAGATATTGTTATACCAGGGTAAGGGGTATCCCTTGAAACCTGAAGAAGAAAACTGAGGGCTAGTAAAAGTAATTCTGATATACAGAGCAATAGTAAATTTACAGATGTGTAGTCCTTGGAGGTAAAGACAGAAGAAACTGAAATTATAATGGTGTCACCATGTCCTGGGAGAAGGCAATGGCACCCCACTCCAGTACTCTTGCCTGGAAAATCCCATGGATGGAGGAGCCTGGTAGGCTGCAGTCCATGGGGTTGCGAAGAGTTAGACATGACTGAGCGACTTCCTTTCACTTTTCATTTTCCTGCATTAGAGAAGAAAATGGCAACCCACTCCAGTGTTCTTGCCTGGAGAATCCCAGGGATGGAGGAGCCGTCTATGAGGTTGCACAGAGTCAGACATGACTGAAGCGACTTAGCAGCAGCAGCACCATGTCCTGAGACCATTCATGTGCTAGTCCACGGGATCTGGGGGAGGGCTGCTATGTCTATCAAAGGCTTGGGAAAATACATGGGAATGAGCTACAGAGAACTTCTGACCCTTAGTTATCTGTCTCAGTGACTCTCAGTAAATCTTTCTTACGCATCTTCAGTGAGTGGCTTAGCAACTGAGACCCTGTAAGGTCTATCAATCAAGGCCATCTGAGCATCTACTAAACATAGGTCACTTCAAAGACATCTGCATTATTGGAATCTGTAGCCAAGGGAATCTGAGCAAACTCCAGGAGATGGTGAAGGACAGGGGAGCCTGGCGTGCTGCAGTCCATGGGGTCGCAAAGAGTCAGACATGACTAAGCAACTGAACAACAGCCAAGCAAAGAAAACCTCAAAAAAAGAAAACAAGTTTCTTTACTGATCTACTTGAAGTCTCCCTTTCTGGATTTCATTTCCTGGAGATTAACCTCTTTCACTGAACCTCAGCCCTGATCCAGGAAAGGACTATACCTTCCAGGGTAAATGACAACTTTGCCAGAGGGTTAAGAGATTAGTCTAAGAGACATTCGGAGGCATCCATCATATTCTATAGGGATACAATGGAAAACACCCACATTAACGTAGAAGATTCCTGCAGCTAGGAACACCTGCGCTGGGGGTTTGGCTTTCACTGCAGTGAGAGTCAGATTTTTTCCACAGCTGTAAATCATTCAGGGAAATCAGAAACTGGAGAGTCCACGTGATTCTCCTCGAGCACTGCTTAAGACTTTCAGGTCATAGAATTGGTCCTACAGCACAGTGTTAATTACTCAATCATGTTCAACTTTTTGTGACCTCATGGGCTATATAGCCTGCCAGGCTCCTCTGTCTCTGGGATTTTTCAGGCAAGAATACTGGAGTGGGTTGCCATTCCTTTCTCCAGGGAATCTTCCTGACCCAGGGATCAAACCCAGGTCTCCCGCACTACAAGCAGATTCTTTACCATCTGAGCCACCCAACTGGTATAGAAAGTGTAGGTGTGTTATTTGGCTAAGAAATACACAACTGATTTTCATTCCTGGCTTATAGACATCAACCTTACTTCACAGCTGTTCCCTACCACGAGCCAACCTGAGTTAAGAAAGATTTTCCTGACCTTTGCATGGTCTAGTTACTTCATTTATGGTTTCTTTTCTTGGCAAAGATTTTAAATATTCTACAGTCTTTTTTAAAAGATAGCTTCTGATTTCCAGCTATGCACAATAAAGTCTTCCTTGCTGTTGGATTAAAGTTTTGTGGCATTTCTTATATTATTTTAAAGATTTTGTTAATGCCAGTTACATCCGTTGTACCTCTGGCTTGAATTTTTGTCTAGGCTAAGTTGGGAGGCCGACTTTTATCTTCTAGAAAGACAGCTCTTTACATCAGCACCGTTTATAAAACAAACCGTTCCTCCCACTGGGTTAAACGTTTTTCGTAAAGTAATTCTCACTCACCAGTGTTGTCTGTTGCTCCTTCTGTCCCGCGGACTTTGTCTCCATTATGACCCTGGCACCATCTTTTTCTGACGGAGGTGGCTCTACTCTGGGAGCTGCTCCATGGCCTGGGATGGCCCCCTCATGCCTGCTCAGATCTCCTGCAGGAGAACCCAGCAGGTCAGCCCGGAGGAGCTGGAGAGCTGCATGGGGCTCAGTGTAGGGGCCAGGAAGCCCCCAGCCAGTGGCTGAGCTGGCGTAGCGGAAGCGCAACTCACTTCTACCCAGAGTGGGATGCCCCCAACTGTGGAAGTTTTGCTGCATCCCAAGCTCTCCACTCTCAGGTTGTCTGGGACGCGGTGGTCATGACTGCTTGGTGTCTGCCCTTACAGCTTCCCTTCCACAGAGGTCAAGCCTCATCAGGGCCTGAGGGCTTCCTCCCTTTTATAGGCATTCTTTATCCCCACCCCCAC
>NW_011495015.1:4694435-4719045 GCF_000754665.1 Bison bison bison | reverse complement strand
AAGACCCCACACACACACACACACACACACAAATTAACCCTTTCCTATCCTTCCCTGGTGGCTCAGGTGGCAAAGAATCGGCCTGCAACACAGCTGACCTGGGTTGGGTCCCTGGGTCGGGAGGATCCCATGGAGGAGGGAATGGCAATGCACCCCAGTATTCCTGTGTGGGAAATCCCATGGACAGAGGAGTCTTCTGGGCTACAGTCCATAGGGTTGCAAAGAGTCAGATATGACTGAAGCGACTAACACTTTGGGTTCTATCTCAATGCTTCCCAAGGATTCACACTTAACACCCAACATAAACTGTGCCACCCCAGCCTCACCCAACTCCTTCTCCTCTTGGCTAGCCTTGGTCTTTTATTCTTCCATAGACACATGATCAAGATACTACAGAATCTGCTCCATCAAAGGAAAAAAAAAGCTGGGATTATAAATAAAAGCACATTAAACTTAGATACCAGTTTTGGGGAAATTGACACAATTTGTAATTCTATATTTAACTATGTATTTGCTTTCTGTTTACATCTCCCACTAAACTGTAAATTCCATGAGGACACATATTTTTTTGTGTGTTTGTTTACCTCTCTGTACCTAACACACATCCCAGTGCCAGTTCATAACAGATATGTGATAGATATTTGGTGAATAAATGAAATAACTGACATCCAAGTCTCCTCATTTTAAAAGGTAAACAAAGACACTTATGGCAGGGGGCTTCCCTGGTGGTCCAGTGGTTAACACTTCACTTTACAATGCACGTTCGATCCTTGGTCAGGGAACTGAGATCTCACATGTGTCACAGCCAAAAAAATCAAAACATAAAGCAAAAGCAATATTATAACAAATTCAATGAACACTTAAAAAAGAAAAGATTTAAGACAGACAATATATGATGAGTAGAGTAGTTGTTACTAAGAACATTCTTTAGTAATTGGGCAATATATGATGCTGTTGATTCTCCAATACAAATAGATTTTTTTATTTAAAAATTTTCATTTTAGGGGCTTCCCTGGCAGTCCAGTGGTTAAGACTTTGCCTTCCAAATCTAGGGGTGTGGGTTTGATCCCTGGTCAGGGAGCTAAGCTCTAACATGCCTCTCAGCCAAAAAACCAAAGAACAAAACAGAAACGATGTTGTAACATTCAAAAAGACCAAAAAAAAAAATCCTCATCAAAAATAAAATCTTAAATTACTTTTCTCCATTTTAGATATATTAGCTAAATGTGGAATACATTTGCCTACGGAAACAAAACATATTAAGTAGAAGTTAGACTCTCTGCCTATTCCACAGTGTATGCAACTCTTGAAACTATATTTTGGATTAAACGGGCTTCTGTGGAGCTAATAGCTATTTGGAAAAGTGTTGTAATAAGAATAAAAGTATTAACCTATTCAGTTAAGAAAACAAGAGACTTCACTCTGCTCTCTTCACCACTCCCACCTCTGATAAGAGAAAAGGAGGCACTGCCCAGGGCAAGAGCAATTCAAATGCCATCTCCATCACTCAGTGGCCAAACAACCTTGCACCATCTACCTGACTGGAGAAGGAAATGGAAACCTGCTCCAGTATTCTTGCCTGGAAAATTCCAAGGACAGAGGAGCCTGGTGAGCTACAGTCTATAGGGCTGCAGAGAGTCAGACACGACTGAACACACATGCATGCAGTCTAAGTCTCATTTCTGTAGTATCTGTAGTGACAACGATGTCACCTTTCAGCTCTTGTTCTTCATTAGGCGAGCGTGCATCTGACTCACCTGGAGAGGGCTTTTGAACCAAAACACAAGGGTCCTGATCCCAGACTGGGGTGGGTCCTAGGAATGGGGATTTAAAAACCTGCTCAGGTGATTCTGATGGGAACTCATCAGCCAGGAACATCTAAGTTATGCTGTAGTAATAAGGAACCCTGCATTTCCCAGGGCTTAACACATAAACATTTATTTCCTATGCATGTTGCACATTCCATGTGGGTTTAGTGGGGTGGAGCATTCAGCTCCACAGTTATTCGAGTCTCAGGATCACAGAGTCTCCATCATCTGGGACACTCCCATCACCACAGCAGGACAAATGAGGCGTGCCATGCACAAGCAATAAGTATTGGTTCTGGAAGTGACCTTCGTCACCTGCTCACAGCATTTTGGCCAAAAGTAGTCCCATGATCCTGCCTTCCCGCAAGAGGAGTGGGCAGTGATCTCCTCTGGGTGCCCAGGAAATAAAGAAGAACCCATTTGGTGAGCAAAAGTAATGTCTACACACCGACAGTGTTAAGAAGGACTGCATTCAATTCACTAATTAAATGAGATACTGAAAGTAGGGTATTACTTATATAATATGATACCACTGCACTTACATGGCTATTTAAAGTTGAATACAATTTAAAATGCAGTTCTTCAATCACAGTAGCCATGTTTCAAGTACAAAATAGCCTGAAGTGGTTTGTGGCTACTCCACGGGCAGCTCAGATGTGAAAGATTTCCATCACTGCAGAAAGGTCCATTAGACAAGGCTGCTCTAGTCCACAACACGACTCCTTCCCTTTATTCTATACCCACAGGTGGCTGTCAACAGAAACGTTCTATGTGCTGGCAACTGCTCAGAAGCTTTCCACATGAAGGGCATTTGCAAGCTAGATGTTCACAAGGCAGAGCATGGAGGTAGTGCGCTGGGGGAAGGTGTGTGATACATTTTCAGGTTAGCAAAGAAAGAAAGTGAAGTCATTCAGTCATGTCCAACTCTTTGCAACCCCATGGACTGTAGCCTACAAAGCTCCTCCGTCCATGGGATTTTCCAGGCAAGAATACTGGAGTGGTTGCCATTTCCTTCTCCAGGGGATCTTTCCAACCCAGGGATTGAACCCAGGTCTCCCACATTGTAGGCAGACACTTCATCGTCTGAGCCACCAGGGAAGTCCAGGTTAGCAAAACTAATGATAAAAGGCCTAGAGTAAAGAAGGACAGGTGTACCTAAAAAAGGGTCACGTGGAAGACGTGTCAGTCAAAAAGGGGATAAAAGTGGTTGTCAAAGCAAACCTGTAAGGATTATGATTAAACACATGCAGAAGGCAGGGAGAACCAACTTCACATGCTTTTACAAATAGGAATCTTATGCAAAGTGGTCTAACCAACCTCCATCTCTACTGAAAACAGAATCAAAAGTGATGGGATTAAATTTGATCTATATATAGGGTAGAATGCATTGGGTGAAAAATAGCTGATTGCAAATACTCATCTATAGTATTGTAAAATGGGAGATGTATTACATATTTATAGTTTGGAGAACACCATACTATTTGAAAATGTGGGACAACATGGAGATCATTTTGCTGAATGATCTCTTCTAAAATCTCTTCTAAAGCTGGGATTCTATTTGGGGTTCCTCACATATCCAGTGACCTATGACTCTAACTGTTTAGGACAGTGACTCAAAGTGTGGCCTGCAAACTCCTGGTGGTCCCCAAGAAATTTCAGCTCAAACTATTTTCCTAATAACACTGAGATGTTATTTTCCATTTTCAGTGCTGACATTTGCTCTGAAGGTGCAAAAAAGCCTTAGTGAGTAGAACAGCTGGCCCTTTAGTATAAATCCAGTGGGTTAAATCTATTTTATCAGCCATTGTGTTCAATAGAGGGCACGTGCAGCAAAAAACAAAGCAAAAAAACCCTAAAATTTAAAAATGCTATTTTCACTAAAAATGCCCTTGAGGAAGCCATAAAAACCACTACTTTTGTTGAATCTTGACCCTTAACCTGTCTTTGAATGTTTTGATGGTGACACTGGAAGTAGGTGAAAAGCACTTCAGTGGCTACTGGTTCACAATGGTTGCCTGGTGGCTGTTTGAGCTGCAAACATGGGGGCTTCCCTGGTGGTCCAGTGGTTAAGACTTCACACTTCCACTGCAAGGGGCACAGGTTTAATCTCTTACTGGGAAACTAAAATATGACACAGTCAAAAAAAAAAGTCTGTGGGTTACAAGCCCAACTAACAGTTTATTTTATGGGATGTGACTGAGAGACTAACCATAGCTAATCAGGCTTACGGATTTCGCAGATATTTTCTCAAAGACCAAAAGAGGTTTCCACTTCAAGGAAAAATACCTCAACTGAAATTATTTCTGCCAATAACAAAAGTCAACTTTTCAAGTGAAAATTAGAATAATGGAAAACGTGTCTTTCCCACTGTAAGCTTTTCAGTTTTCTAACCCTCCAAGATTTTTAAGTATTGTGACATTAGTGGTTGTATGAATGAAGGAGGTTTTTCGGGGATTATATGATGAAATATGTCAGTGCTTAAAAGATCTGTGTAATCAATCCAGTGAGCCAACATTTTTCAAATGACTGATGCATCATATTACAATCATTGTGTTCAGTTGCTCAGTCGCGTCCAACTCAGACCCCACGGACTGTAGTTCGCCAGGCTCCTCTGTCCATGAAATTTTTCAGGCAAGAATACTAGAGTGGGTTGCCATTTCCTTCTCCAGGGGATCTTCCTGACCCAGGGATTGAAACCACATCTTTTTGTGTCTCCTGCATTGCAGGCGAATTCTTTATCTGCTGACCCATGGGAAAGCCCATCACAATCATAATTTAAATCATAAGTGTGAGATGCAAGTCAATGCTCAACAATATGTGAGTGTGAGAAGAATGTTGATAACAGCTTCAGAGTCCCCATAAATCACTAGTGGAGTTTTAGTGTCGTGTTAAACAATGCTCAAAATTTTGTGAAAAATATTCTTTTCTTTTCCAACTACATGTCTGTGTAAGATGATTTTCTTCATATACTTCAGCCAAGATAATATACCACAACAGATTGAATGCAAAGCAGATATTAAAACTCATCTGCTTTTCTATTATTCTAGACACTAAAGAGATTTTTCTTAAATGTAAGACAGTGTTACTGTTTTCACCTTTTGGTTTTGGAAAATAAACCATTTTTTAACAAAAATATCATCTATTAACACAAAATGGATTTATTATTTTAAAATGGATACATATTTTAACATTTCTCCACTTCTAATAACATAAATACTAGTAGATATAACTGATATAAAACACCTCTCTTTGAGTTCTCACTTATCTTTAAGAGTGTGAAAAGGTCCTTGAAACCAAGACATTTGAAAACTATTTGAGACCTTGTTCAGTTGCTAAGTTGAGTCTGACTCTTTACCACCCTGTGGACTGCACCACACCAGGCTGATCTGTCCTTCACTATCTCCCAGAGTTTGCTCAAATTCATGTTCACTGAGTTGGTGATGCTATCTAACCATCTCATCCTCTGTCACTCCCTTCTCCTTTTGCCTTCAATCTTTTCCCAGCATAAGGATCTTTTCCAATGAGTCTGCTCTTTGCATCAGGTGGCCAAAGTATTGGAGCTTCAGCTTCAGGATCAGTCCCTTCAATGAATATTTGGGGTTGATTTCCTTTAGGACTGACTGGTTTGATCTCTTTGCTGTCCAAGGGAGACGCTTCTCCAGTACCACAGTTTGAAAGCATCAATTCTTTGGTGCTCAGCCTTCTTTAATGGTCCAACTCTTAGGTCCATCCATACATGACTATTGGAAAAACCTGGAGAAAAATTGGAGAAGGAAATGGAACCCACTCCAGTATTCTTGCCTGGAAAACCCTATGGACAGTATGAAAAGGTTTGGGACTTACTCTGCACTTTATAAAACAGAAAACCATGGACAGCTCCTACAGATGCTTTAATTGCACTGGGAATACCTAAGATCTAATGCATAATAAAAAATTATAGAATTCTGCATGTTACTCTATTGATCTTAAACATTACAGACCAGGACAAACATTTTCAGAGAGTTTTACCGCCGTTAGTGAAGTCACTCAGTCATGTCCGACCCTCAGCGACCCCATGGACTGTAGCCTACCAGGCTCCTCTGTCCATGGGATTTTCCAGGCAATAGTACTGGAGTGGATTGCCATTTCCTTCTCCAGGGGATCTTCCCAACCCAGGGATCGAACCTGGGCCTCCCACATTGTAGACAGACGCTTTACAGTCTGAGCCACCAGGGAAGACTGCCGTTAAGTGGACATTAAATTTATTTTTATTTAAAATATCTGACTAAATGATCTAAATCTGCCAGAATGACACACATTATGGGATAAGGTGGTATATTGTTCATAAATATGGATAAAACATAAGCAAATCCTGTTTAAAAGGTACAGTCATCTGGAAGAACAATTTTATTTTAAAAATGTACTAGGATTATATGAGCAGATGCACTACTAATTGCTCTTTAGTTGCTATGCAAGTGTTTCCAGGGTAAGTTTTCTTGTTATATAACTATTCTACTACTTGTGGTAGATGCTTATTTATTTATTTTTTTGGAGCTTTTTTTTAAAAATTAAAAGTCCCAATCATGGTGTAAGAATGTGAAATTAAACAATATGCACTGTGATTTGCTAGAACAGTTGTTAAGAATAAAGTCAGGCACACTGATTTGCTGTTGTTCAGTTGCTCAGTCGTGTCTGACTCTGCAACCCCATGGACTGCAGCACTCCAGGCTTCCCTGTCCTTAACTATCTCCTGGAGTTTGCTCAAATTCATGTTCACTGAATTGGTGCTGCTATCCAATCACTTCATCCTCTGTCGTTCGCTTCTCCTCTTGCCTTCAATCTCTCTGAGCATCAGGGTCTTTTCCAATGAGTTAGCTCTTCACATCAGGTGGCCAAAGTATTGGAGCTTCAGCATCAGTCCTTTCAGTGAGTATTCAGGGTTGATTTCCTTTAGAATTGACTGGTTTGATCTCCTTGCAGTCCAAAAGACTCTCAAGTCTTCTCCAACACTACAATTCAAAAGCATCAATTCGTTGGTGCTCAGCTTTCCTTATGGTCTAACTCTCAGACCTGTACATGACTACTGGAATAACCATAGCCTGACTATAAGGACTTTCGTCAGCAAAGTGACGTCTCTGTTTAATACATGGTCTAAGTTTGTCATGACTTTCCTTCCAAGGAGCAAGCGTCTTTTAATTTCATGGCTGTAGTCACCGTTAGCAGTGATTTTGGAGCTTGAGAAAATAAAATCTGTCCCTGGTTCCACTTTTTCCCCATCTATTTGCCATAAAGTGACGGGACCAGATGCCATGATCTTAGGCACACTCATAAAAACATCTAAAAATAACTACACCACTGAACTTCCTTCAAAACTCTTCAGGTTGCTAAGAGTTTGTGGTTACTCCTAGATTGGAAATGACTTGTGATCACTGTGGTTTTTTAAAAAGGCAATGAAAAAGGAAAAAAAAAAAAAAAAAAAAAAATTCCTCAGAGTTGAATCACACTTAAAAATTTTTTTTATTGAGGTGGGTCTTTGTTGCTGCACATGGGCTTTCTCTAGTTGTAGCAAGTGGGGGCTAGTCTCCAGTTGCAGTGTGTGGGCTTCTTCTTGCAGTGGCTTCTCTTGTTACAGAGCATGGGCTCTAGAGTGTTCAGGCTCAGTAATTGTTATACAGGGGCTTACTTGCCCCGTGGCATGTGAAATCTTCCAGACCAGGGTTCAAACCATGTACTCTGCATTGCTAGGTGGATTCTTAACCAGTGGACCACCAGGGAAGCCTAGGCCACACTTCTTGAGTAGCAGTTTGGAGCTAACTTTCAACATATTATCGACTAGAGACAACATATTAGAAGATGTCTTTTGTTACCTGAACATTGACCAGAGACATTTCATTATTCACTTACATAACAATTCATGAGCCACAGGCATTAATTTCTGCAAAAATCCCCTGAGTGAATAATGAGTTAAAATACAGTTCAACAGCTGAGGCTAACAAAAAAACACCTTAAAGTCATCATACCCAGAGTCTCTGAGCTTTATGAAAGGCTATACTTGGGGTTGGAGAAGGCAATGGCACCCCACTCTAGTACTCTTGCCTGGAAAATCCCATGGGTGGAGGAGCCTGGCAGGCTGCAGTCCATGGGGTCACGAAGAGTCGGACACGACTGAATGACTTCCCTTTCACTTTTCACTTTCATGCATTGGAGAAGGAAATGGCAACCGACTCCAGTGTTCTTGCCTGGAGAATCCCAGGGACGGGGGAGCCTGGTGGGCTGCTGTCTGTGGGGTCGTACAGAGTCGGACACAACTAAGTGACTTAGAAGCAGCAGCAGCAGACTTAGGGTGGCAGTGAGGAGCATCCTCACACTGGGTCAGGAGGCAGCTCACTAAGGATTCTTCTGGTGCCCAAATACCCTGTATCCTTTGGCTGCTCAATCCTGGATGACAACTTTTCAGAAATCAAACTAGGTAGCACTCCCCCGAATGAATTCAAGCTCCTGACAAAACTGTTGAAAGTAGAGCAAAATGATCCCTGAAATGTAGCAGTGTCTTACAACATCATCGCAAATACACTGGAAAGTGAAATGTTACACAAATCTGATGACGTTTAAATTTAGAACGCATGTGATATTTGAGTGGGCTAAATTTCCATAAGGCAGAAGATGCCTTGAGAGGCTCTACAATCCAGTACTGGTATTTTCTGAGTTAGGAAGAGGAATTATATTTGAATTGCCTTATATATGCAAAACTATATACTCTTAAAATATGTAAGAGTATGCTAAGTTTGCATTTAAGATAGACTTTGGAAATGAACACACGTTCTCTGTGTAAAAAAATAAATCAAAATTATAAGTACACAATTACCTAAGAGTGCAAAATGTAGATGTTGATGGGGGGAAACTAGTTTTCAAAGGCAAAAAAGAAAAAAAAGCTAACTGGGTGAGTTGATTTCTCAACTCCTATCTCATTCCACACTTCTCAGATGGCTCAGTGGTAAAGAATCATCCTGCCAATGAAGGATACCTGGGTTCAATCCCTGGGTCAGGAAGATCCCCTGGAGAAGGCAATGGCAACCTACTCTTGTATTTTTGCCTGGGGAATCCCATGGACATAGGAGCCTGGAGGGCTACAGTCCATGGTGTTGCAAAAGAGTTGAACATGACTTAGTAGCTAACCAACAACAGCAATAATCTCGTTCTCAGCACCAGCTGCGAATAGAACCCTGTGAATTACGTTTGTTGAATTCTGTCTGAATTAACGTTTGCTGTTACTCTCTTCCTTCCACTCACCCTATACCCAAAGTACAGGTGGGGTGGTGTGTTCCCATCTCTTATCAACAGTGTAGAAAAAGTGTTTCCACTTTAAGTTAATTAATATGCCCCATGAGCCCAATTCTTTCCTTGGTAGGAGTTCATCCCTAATGTATTTTGCTGATGTAATAGGCAAATCATTGATCTTTCTAATAGTAGGACCCCTGAAGGATGCTCAGCCAACAGAGTGTGCCTGTAGGGAAACTGACAGTGGATGTCACAAAAGTAAGGGAAGGTTGGCCTCAATAGTACCATCCTTTTCTTTTTTTGGTGTGGGAGGGGGCATGCCACCGCTTATGGGATCTTAGTTCCCCAGTCAGGGATTGAACCTCCGCCCTCAGCAGCGAAAGCATGGAGTCCTAACCACTGACCACCAGGAAAATCCCCCTCCCCTTTTTTAAATTATAATTTTTAGTTTTGGCTGCGCTGGGTCTTTGTTGCACACGGGTTTTCTCTAGTTGTGGTGCTCAGGCTTCTCCCTGCTATGACTTCTCTTGTAGGGGAACATGGGCTCTAGGGTGTCGGGCTTTAGTAGTTGTGACTCATGAGCCTTAGAGCACAGGTTCAGTCATTGTGGAATCTTCCTGGACCAGGGATAGAACCTGTGTCCCCTGCTTTGGCAGGTAGATTCTTAGTCCACTGAGCCACCAGAGAAGTGTCCCCTCCCTTTTTTAAGACCCCCTCCCCCCAAAAGACGCCACCTCCTTTGCCTCCTTTGTCCTTCAGTATATTATCCAGAAGTTCAAAAGGGGGATAGAAATGTTTACCTTTAACTTGTCTTAATCTTCATAGTTACAGGTCTGCTTCAGTTCTTTAATATTTCACTTTTATAAACATGCTCTAAATTAAAGGTGAAAGGACCTAGGACTTGGCTGGGATCTGGTATTGAGAGGCAGGATGCAGAAGTTTTATGACAAGTCTAGACATTAAAGAGGGATCTCTGAGAGGTCTTGATGTTATTTAGAAGAGACAGCTTACATAGGAAGCACAGATTTAGAATAAATGAGCTGCAAAGAATTAGAATGAGGACAGCTGGGGGCATCAAACAGGCACACATGTATGTTTTAACCTGTTTGGAGTGTTCCTACCCATGGAAAATCACCCCCTTCCCCTGATCCAGTCCTGGAAAACTTAAGCTCTGCTCTAGATTTGGGTCATAGTCAGTCAATCAGGTAGCTCAACACCCCTTCCCCCAAGTCCTGCAAGTTAAATTTATTTGTAAAAAGTTTGAAATCCAAAACATAAGTTCCCAAATACTGAAATTACACAAAGGTTCTAGAGCCTCTAGGCCAGCGCACAGAACCCCACTTACCAGGGCAACTGCAGGTGAGTCAAGGATTAACGTTAAGGAACAAAGTTTGTTTTTGTCCGACACCCAGCAGGCTGAACACTGAGCCCCCATGCTCTGAGATGGGACTTGTGGACAAGGCAGCTTAATGCAGAAAGAGAACAAAGTCTCAGGCGCAGCTCCCAGAAGAAAGGGGATAGGGTGTTCCTGGATGAGCTGGCCTCACAGGTTCAGGGAGCACAGGGATCGCGGGAAAGGTAATGAGAAGCAGGTGGGGCCTCCTCGTTCTGTGCAGGCGCAGCTCAGCCACAGGCCTGTGCACTTTAAGAAGGGAGGTGCTTGGCGCAGTCTGACGGTGGAGTTTTCCACCCTTTGAAGTCAAAAGGTCACCAAGCTGCGGGACACTCGCAGGTGCCCAGATGGAGGGTCAGTGGTCCTATCCAGTCTCAACCAGTTCAGCTCCAGCTAGACACAGCTGGTCTAAGACTCTGGAAGAGAACTGGGTCAAGCATCTCATTGTTCAGGCTCTGTGCAGCTGGAGGACATGCGAACCTTGTCCAGCCACAGTTAGTGAGGTTACAGGTGAAATAGATTTAACCCACGCTCACCCACAGTTTCATTAACAGTGATGGAACCCTCCTGTTAGGCAGGGCGTTTCTATGAAAACATTCTGTGGCAAGATGCCAGGCACCCCTTGCGCTAGAGGAGCAGGTGGTCGGTGTGGAAATCCCTGGTGGGTGAGTCTAGAAGAACAGGGCCATGGCGTTGAAAAGCAGCCCCTTTCCTTCCTAAGGTCTAACTTTGCCTCTGGGCTGGGTGAGGAAGCCCTACACTACTTGAGCGGTGTCTACCTGCGATGGGGGAGGAGGAGGCAGCACAGACGTGCTGTTGTGGGGCACAGAGATCATTTATAGCATCTGAGCATCACAGGCACTTGCCAAGTGGCACTAGTGATAAAGAACCCTTCTGCCAATGCAGAAGACGTAAGAGACACAGGTTCAATCCCTGGGTCAGGAAGATCCCCTGGAGGAGGGCATGGCAACTCAGGCCAGTATTTTTGCCTGGAGAATCCCATGGCCAGAGGAGCCTGGCAGGCTACAGCCCATAGCGGTGCAAAGAGTCGGACACGACTGAAGCGACTTAGGACGAATCCACGAGCATCATAACTAGAAAGGAATGCTTACAGCTTGTTGGGCACTATTTGAATTGTTTTATATTCAAGTCATTCTCGCAGCAAATGACATTGCCATTTTTTAGGTCAGAGCTGGTCATGTACTGTCATTTTGATATGGTTCAGACGAGCCCTTTACAACTCTCCACCTGAAGATGTGAAAGAAAGAGCTTAACTAACTGCCCAGCGTCACAGAGCTGGTTGTACAGATCAAGTGTTCTTGGGGGAACAAATGGCACCCGCAGAAGAGGATGACCGAGACATTGATGAAAGACTGCTTATGGTGGGGGTTAAGTGAAATCAACAGGATGGGGAAGCTTCTGGAAAAGCTATCCTAGACAGGTGTGGTGGGCATCGGGAGATGGCTTGAGCTGTCAGCAAAGGGCTGAGTTGTGTGTGTGTAGGAGGGGTGACTTACAAGTCACCTCTCATGGTGCATGGCCTTATAAATGGTGCTTGCATTTTTCTTTGTTCATGTCTGTAAAGGCCGAGTCAGGTGTTCATTCTTTACAAAATAGAGCACCTGTCAAAAAATTCTGTATGAGCCATTCTGGGCACAGCAGGGGCGTCTCATGGAGCATGGCAAGGGAATGACAGCTAGACATTAGTCATGCATTCTTAAATAACATCCACTTATCACTAGCCCTTTATTAATGGGTACCTAACTGCCCAGCACACTCAGCTGGACTTCTGCCTCCCCCTGGTCTTCCACTCCTGCCAGATCACTTTTAGAAGGGGAATGACAAGCTAACATGCCAATAACAGAGTTCTCAAAAGTCAGCTACATGCAGAGCAGGCAGTCCTTCATAAGGTCCTGGATTCTGCGTGTCCAGGAGGAAGCCTGACTTTCTCCTCAACCTTCTAAGCTCACATCGCCCGGTCAACATTTCCCATCGACGTTCATGTGCTCTTACCTGTGACTGTCACCTGGTCTTGAGTTTGTGGCAGCCTCTTTAATTCCTGCTAGGTAGCTCCAAGCACAGATCCAGGCTGTGCTGACTGGTCCCTCTGCTCCCAGTTCCCACCTTCCAACCCACTCCCTTCCTCCACTGATTCCCACCTGCTAACCCTGATGGATGGAAAACTCTCGCTTTCTCAGAAATGACTTAAAGAAAGCTGAGAGATGATTTTGACATAAGCAAGTCAAGCTGTCTCACCCTGGATGGTTGAGGATGCCTTTGACCCTAAGGATGGTGGTTTTAGTCCCTAAGTCATGTCCGACTCTTTTGGGACCCTGTGGACCGTAGCCCGCCAGGCTCCTCTATCTATGGGATTTTCCAGGCAAGAATACTGGAGTGGGTTGCCATATCATTCTCCAGGAGATCTTCCCGGACCAGGGATTGAACCCGTGTCTCCTGCAATTGTAGGTAGATTCTTTACCACTGTGCCAAAATTTCACTATATTTTAGAACCCAACAGAACATCCCAACCAATACCAATAAGACCTAAAGCTGGTTCAGTTTCCCCAGACACTGCTGATAATTTTCTCTCCAGAAAGAAAGGGGGTAATGTCATGCTTCAAATGGATCACCTCTGTATCTTTTTGTAGGAAAATCCCCTCCACCTTAAATTCAAGTTTTTTAAATTCAAAGCACCTAATGTTTGCATATAAACTTTATATTGTACTTTTTTGAGAGTCATGTGACAAACAGGCTATTACAAGGAATTTATTCCAAAAAGCAACTTGAAGAATCTGTCCTGAGCTGAGGTCAGTGGGGGTCATTTCCTTCACCGCCTGTCTCCACGACACTGTGTAATGAGGAGAAATATGAATACATGGAAAAATGCTGAAAAGGTGTTTTGAATTCTCAAAGGAGAAATTATTCATAGTATTATTAGTATTAAGTATATCACACAGTACTGTCAGACTTTTAAGTCAGGTATGAAGGATGGCATAAACTAATCAGACTGTCTGTCCTACCTATTTCTGGTATTTGAGAAATAGGTATAAAAAATAAAACAATATTTTTTTTTACTAAAAAATTCCATTGAATTTCTTAGTTTTATCTTTTTAAATAGTTTTGATAATTCTCCTTGCACTTGAAGAACATGTTTTCCTATTTTTAAACTTTCCCTACACGGCAAGCTATCACTTATATAAATCTAGAATTATAAAGCTGGAAGAAATTCAACCCAGCTCCAAATTTCTTGGATATCTTAAGCCAGTCCCCAGAGCCAACACTGTCGTACATTTTGTTTTTCCTTTATCACCTCTAGAGAGGAGATTCCCCACAACCTTCATCACCTGCTCCAAGCTGCTCCACCCCCTCCTCCATCCCCACCCTTCCCTCTACAGCCCTGTCTTTGGACTTCAGCCATGGCTCCTCCTGGGGTCAGACGTTGCAATCAGTAGTCCTTTGGTGACCCTCAGTCACTTGTACTGAGGCGTCATCTCTCTTGGGATGTTTCCCTTACACCTCTGATGGTCTCCATTAAATTGTCATGTAGGTTAACATTCCCACAGTTAGCAGAACAGAAGAACTGGCAGCAGATGGCTATTTGGAAGCATCAAGTGCCAGACTTAGAAACTGTTCCTGGTGAGAAGCTTCTATTTTCTAAGTCCTGCTCTTCACCCTCCTGATGTCTGATGAACTCCACATACCTTAAGGATCAATTCCCAAGTTACTTCTCCTGTCCTACTCAAGAGATGCTCTTTCTCCTCTGGGCTAATTGTCACTTGGGCTTCCCAGGTGGGTCAGTTGTAAAGAATTCACCTGCCAATGTAGGAGATGCAGGTTCGATCCCTGGGTCGGGAATATCCCCTGGAGAAGGAAATGTAACCCACTACACTATTCTTACCTGGGAAATCCCATGGACAGAGGAGCCTGGCAGGCTACAGTCCACGGGGTCGCAAGAGTTGGACACAACTTAGTGATTAAACAACTGTCATTCATCACTGCAGCACCTCCCATCACATATATTGCAGACGGATTCTTTCATCTGCCTGCTCACCTCTTTACGAGCATCCTTCTGAGTGGCCGTGACTGCCTTCCTCTCTGCTGCTGCTGCTGCTAAGTCTCTTCAGTCATGTCCGACTCTGTGCGACCCCAGAGATGGCAGCCCACCAGGCTCCCCTGTCCCTGGGATTCTCCAGGCAAGAACACTGGAGTGGGTTGCCATTTCCTTTTCCAATGCATCAAAGTGAAAAGTGGAAGTGAAGTCGCGCAGTCGTGTATGACTCTTCGCGACCCCATGGACTGCAGCCTACCAGGCTCCTCCGTCCATGGGATTTTCCAAGCAAGAGTACTGGAGTGAGGTGCCATTGCCTTCTCCAGCCTTCCTCTCTAGTGTAGTTTATTTCAAGGCTTTCTGAGTCTGTGTTGGGTGATTATAACCAATGCCGAAGCACTTTGTGGGGCATCATTGCAATATTTTAAAAATTATTTTTGGTGCCTCCTTGTAAACTGTCACTTTGGTGATTCTTATCAGTATTTCCAAGGCAATTCCTGTTGCCCTACAATTTCTTGGACTGGAGTTAGTATTTCCATCATGACTACAGGCAGTATTTGTATTGCCTTCATCACTTGACCATCCTGCTTCTTAGTGCTCAGGGGGCCACCCCCTCTTTCTGTCACAGGCTCCCAATATGTGGAGATTATAGTATTGCCTTAGGCTTATTCAGCACTAGAAACATTCCTTAAGTGATGCTGAGAACACTGTCTCAATAAGTCTTCACAATAATTTTTATGTGGGTAAGTTACTTTCCTTTTCTAGAAGATGGATCGCTGTAGGTCAAGAAACTTGCCACCCAGCTCTTCTCAGTCCTAAATCAATGCTCCTTCTACCAGGAACAACCAGAAGTTGCCCCAGTGCCTGCCATCTTTAGACCTCAGGCATCAGCAGCATCTGAGAACTTGCTAGAAACACTCATTCTCAGGTCCTACCCCAGACCTACGGAGTCACGGGGAAACTGTGTGTGTTCCAATGCATGCTGGGTCTGAGATCTCTTTCTGAAACCAGTGCCCCACCCCCCACTGGCTGTCCATGGCATTCATCTGCAGTCTCTTAAAAATATAGTAATGCTGAGCCCCACCTACAGACCAGGACTCAGATGCTCCAGCAGCTCAGACTGTAGCATCTTTAAAAACAAATTCCCAAGTGGTTTTAATGTATGTTTAGGCTTAAGACCCACTGCTCTAGAAAACACAGAGCTGGAGCTGCCTGTGAATTTCTTCTTAGTCCTCGGGGAGTATCCCTAGGAAAGGTATTGGAAACGCAGCACCTCAAGCATGTTCTATATTGTCACTTAGCAACTCTCTATTCATACAAAAAGGGCCCCTGCAAATATAAAATCCCAACACAGAAAATTAATACAGTGAATCCGCCAATATGTGCACACCCTGCACTCACACCTTATCCGACGAGCCATGTCAGAATCTCGGGATCATTGTGTGTGTGGTTTTGGTTTCATGCTGAACATTGCGAGACATTGTGCTGGCTGCCTCATAGCCATGGTTTCATGGACAATATCAACTCAGCACGAGGGTCATCACACACCCCATGCATCTTTTTTGCCCCTCTGAACAAAGTGAATGTTGACCTGGATACGGAGAAGGATCCTAGCTAGGGTCTTTCTCATTGCTTGAATCCTAATAAAAAAAGATTTTTGCAGCCCAAGCAGAGGGCTATTTTTTTCACAAGCAAAAGCAATCTGTTCTTCCTGAGATAAATCAGTTTGTGTTCTCATGTACAGAATAAGGGATGCCCAGCGTGGTGGGAAGTGGGGGACAAATCAGGTCATTACATCAAACTACTGCTTTCTGTTTTACAAAGAACATTCTCAGGTGTTTCTATAGGGTACTGACTGTCATAGAACCAAAGAGTTTTCACCATAACAACCTTTGCAATTGGCTGTTGTTCCCTTTTTATGTTGAGTCAACTGAGGCTCAAATGCTCAAGTCATTGCCTTAAGGTGACAAAAAAGGGGCGGAATGCATGGTTGCTGAGTCCAGTGTTTACGTGTTTTGTTTTAGGCCATGCTTGCTTAAAGAAAGACAGCACCGGTGAGAGACAGCTTTATGCAGAGGAAAGTAAAAATTAAGCACACCCAGAGAAGCATCATCTTTCAATTATACTGTGGTAACACTTAAAAATTACTTACACAGTATACTAACTTACTGCCCATCAAAAGCAAATGCACTTCCTGAACCACAAATACGTATTCATACAAAGCAAACCTTATTCATTTGGAAAGATTTCGCATGGAGTGTTACTATAAATAACTTCATTATCTGTAATAGAAACTCAGCTATCACCATTCTAATTAGAACATGACTAAAGAAATCCATGTTGAACAAAGCATCTGTAACATTTGGTGAGGGTAATAATGGCTTTGAAGTTCCAGGAAAAAGTCAGTTTTCCAAATTTCTCATTTACATCTCTCTCACTGTTCCCGAATCAATGGTTTAAAAAAAAAAAAAAATATATATATATATATATATAATAAAGATGACAGACACTTGAAGAAACAGGAAAAATACAACAGCACAAAGAAGAAAGAAAATCATTATATGTTCCCTCCTCTGAAAATCACTGGTACCATTTTGGCTGATGTTTCTGTCTTTTCTGTGCACAGACAGTATGTCTGCCTGCTCAGCATCATCATGTATAAACTGTTTTACCTACTTATACATTTACTAGGATTAATTCCTCTATCAGGTCAGTATTCTACAATTCTTGGGCATTGTACAGTCTTCCATCTTAGGAAAATACCATTATTTATAAATTTTCCACTTTGCTGAATATTTACTGTTTAAACACTTTGGTTTTTATGAATAACATTGTGGCAAACAGAATGGTATATTACTTCTATAAACTGTGTTGGATTTAAGAGAAATTTTCCCAAAGTGGATTTGCAGGGTCAAAAGTTTGTAAAAAACTCGAAAATACATGTCTTCCTTGATTCTACTGCAAATCTGTAACTGACACTCCCACGAGAAGTGGCTTTTGCTTTGCACCCTTCCAAAGCTTAGACTTACAGTGGTGTTTTGGCTGATAATTGTAAAATCACAGTGTATTAAAACGTGCATTTCTTTGTCACTGCATGTCTTCAGGGATCACTTAGATTTCAGTATTATTCAAGGAGAGTGTTTAAGCCTGAAATTCAGCCCCAGAATACTCTGGTTCCTCCTTGTTGCATGGGGTGCCATGAAAACCCACATATTATCTTGGTTGATAAGCTCTCCCTTGAGCTTGCAATGCAAGAACCTGTCCAATCCCTTAAAAGATTACACTTATCTCAAAGAAACATAAGAGGCTATTGTGGGTGTGTATGTGTGTAACACTCCTGGGGAAGCATTAACTCCATCGTTCTTCCTCAGAATTAATCAGCTCTGATAAGAAACAATTTGGCAAAATGAAATGTCATTTCTGAGAATACAATTTTACACGCACCAATGACCTGCCACAAAAACGTATACCAAAAAATGGAATAACCCAATTTTACTTAGTAAATACCTATTAAAACACGAGGCCGTGTTGATGTATGGCAGAAATCAAATCAGTGTTGTAAATCAACTATCCTTCAATTAAAAAAATAAGTTAAACAAACAAATATGAGGCCACCTCTACAGCAAGTCACAGCAGATGCTTCTGACACTGGTTAATTGACCACAGTGAGAAAGATAAGGGAGAATTTCATGGAGGTACCTATAACTCTCATTTGTCAGTTAGGAGCATTTTAGAGCCCTATTGTAGATTCCACATTGGTTTTCAAAAAATAGCTACAATTGATGTTGATTTAGAAAATATAATGTAATAGATGTGCTGGAAAGAATGAAGGAAATGGATTGTTTAAAAAAATTAATGGAAGAACCCTACAAGTTGCATGAACTCACACAGTGCCCAGCGTAAGGGGCATGGTGGTCTAGGAAATCAGAAAGGAATAGGGAATAGAGGGCACTTCCCAGGTGGTGTGAGTGGTAAAGAACCCATCGGCCAATGTAGGAGACATAAGAGATGTGGGTTCGATCCCTGGGTCGGGAAGATTCCCTGGAAGAGGGCATGGCAACTCCAGTATTCTTGCCTGGAGAATCCCATGGACAGAGGAGCCTGGTAGGCTATGGTCCATAGGGTCGCAGAGAGCCAGACACAACTGAAGTGACTTTGCATGTACAGGGAATAGGGGATGGGAAAATTCTTCCAGGAGAGTGAAGCTGCAGGAAATCCCCACATTATTAGTGTTGCCCCCCTCTCTCTTGCTGGGGCAGTGAAGTTTCAGCATCAGTGCAGCTCTGTCCATTAATCCCAACACCGCAGAAGGAGCCCGAGGTGTCCATGAAGGCTATGCCTCACACCCGGGCTGAGCTCCATGCTGGCTCCACTGCGCAGAAACCGTGGAAGGAGGGCTATTGCCTGGTCTTAGCCATTTGCTCTGTGACTCCAGAGAAAACATGAAGATTTTGGAGGACTCAGCAACTCCACAACGAATGTTTCTGCACATCCCTGTGTGATTAGCATGGAACTGCAGGTCATCAGCAGGCTGGACCACAAGGGGCTTCCTGGGTGGCTCAGCTGGTAAAGAATGCAGGAGATGCAAGAGACTCAGGTTTGATCCCTGGGTTGGGATGATCCCCTGGAGAAGGAAATGCTAACCCACCCCAGTATTCTTATCTGGGAAATCCCATGAACAGAGGAGCCTGGCAGGCGACAGTCCATGGGGTTGCAGAAGTCAGACAGGACTGAGTGAGCAGGCACACAGGCTTGCACACAGGCCACCAGTGGCTGGACCACAATGCCTTTAGGTTTGTAACTTGCTCTGCTCGTTTGAGAGATTCATAAATTCCTGTTTTCTTATGACGCTGGACCTGAATTTTTGAGCAAATTGAGAAGCAAGCATTTATTTTCTGGGAGGCAAGTAGGTAACCGGAGTGGAATTCTTCAGTTTCTGCAAGTGTAATAGCTAGGGTCTTTTAGATGCCTTGTTCAGTCACTAAGTTGTGTTCAACTCTTTGCGACCCCATGGACTGCAGCACGCCAGGCCTCCCTGTCCATCACCAACTCCCGGAGTTTACTCAAACTCATGTCCATTGAGTTGGTGATGCCATCCAACCATCTCATCCTCTGTTGTCCCCCCCTCCTCCTGCCCTCCATTCTTCCTAGCATCAGGGTCTTTTCCAGTGAGTCGACTCTTCACATCAAGTGGCCAAAGTATTGGAGTTTCAGCTTCACCATCAGTCCTTCTAATGAATATTCAGGGTTGATTTTCTTTAGGAATTGACTGGTTTGATCTCCCTGCTGTCCAAGGGACTCTCAAGAGTCTTCTCCAACACCACAGTTCAAAAGCATCAATTCTTCGGTGCTCAGCTTTCTTTGTGGTCCAACCCTCACATCCATGAGACTATTGGAAAAACCATAACTCTGACTATATGGACCTTTGTCAGCAAGGTGATGTCTCTGCTTTTTAGTATGCTGTCTAGGTTGGTCATGTTATAAAGTAATGGAAAGCAGATAAGAGATTTTGGTACTAGAAGTGGGCACTGCTGTCACAGCAGTATGTGACAGTGATCTGGAATAGTAGAAGGAAGCTGGAAAAAGTCTGAGAAGCACGTTAGAAGGAAAAGAAAGCTGAAAACATGTAGCTTCCTTGACAATGCATAATTTCATAAAAATGAGTAAGCCCTTACTGCTGAGGGCAGAGGAACATAAAATGCTAGGTTTGGTAAACACAGCAATACAGACAGCATGGTGACTATAATACTTAATACCATATTATTAACATATATTTAAAGGTTAAGAGAGTAAACTTTAAAAGTTCTCATCACAAGAAAAAAAATTGTGCTGTGTATGGTGACAGCAGTGACTGGATTTATGGTGGGTTTATATTCACAACATATACAAAATATGAAATCATGATATTGTACCCTGAAAATAATATGTAAATTATACCTCAATGAAAATTTCAGAAAAATAAATAAAACCAGGAACACAGGTACAACTTGGATAAAAGTCAGCAGACCAGGTGCTGGCATCTTTGGGAGGCCACTTGCCATTTTCCTATCAGTAAAAATGTTAACTTTTCTCAAGATAATTTTGGACTGGCTTCAAGCACAATTAAAATGATGCTTCAGTTCCTAAAATGAACACTTAGTATTGACAGTAAGGACAGACTGAGAACTTCAGAGAGAAATAAGAATCTGACTCCCTCAATAGGGCTAAGATATGTGGTCAAATAGGGCTTCCCAGGTAAAGAATCCACCTGCCAATGCAGGAGACACAGATTCGATCCCTGGGTTGGGAAGATCCCCCGGAGGAGGGCACGGCAACCCACTCCAGTATTCTTGCCTGGAGAATTCCATGGGCAGAGGAGCCTGGCAGGACATGGTCCAGGGGTTTGTGAAGAGTCGGACACAACTGAGCAACGTAACACAATAAATGTGGTCAAATATATTAATAATATTCTGGAAAAAAAATTTAATGAGTTTTTTTTAAGTTGGGAAGTGAGGGATGAAGTATCAGTGGATACACTCAGGCGTTAGGTGGGCAGCTGGCAACAGAAAGTCTGATTCTTAGTCCCCGGCACTCAAGGAGATTGAGGTGAATGAGCCGCGGGAACACACGTGGGGCCTGCAGACCGGCCTCCTCATCTGCTCAGCTCTGGTGCTAATGCAAGATAGAGGTGTCTCTCCGGTAGAATTAAAAGCCCCCAGAAGCACTGGGTTTTCAACAGAGCCTCCCTTCTAACAGAAAAGCAAAAACTGTGAAAACGAGGTTCTGTGATACTCGTTGTACTTTTCCAGGCTTCCATAGGCAACCCAACATTTATCTACACGTATTTTGTTCACCATCTCTCTGTACTTTTTATCCTGGAAAAAAGACAGGCTCTCTCTATCCTGCAGATGAATGAGGCCTTTGATGTCATGCAAATGTTAGCTCTGGGCCAAATGCGTCTGATCCTGAAAGTATTACACGTAGAGAATTAGAGATTTAAATGCATTGACCATTTTTATTTTGCTATGCGGAAACATACATTCACCAGGGGCTGTGCGATGCAGTTGACAGTGAAATGGAGAATATATCTTCTTGAAGGCTATTTATAACTCAATGCTAGATAGTTTAATTACAGTGGAAATTCTGTACAGTTTAAGGCTTGGCTCTGAACTAGATTGTAAATATGGACCAGATTTGGAAATAAAACACTTTTTTCAAGTAAAAAAAGAAAATTAAAAAAAATACAAGGAAGGAGAAATGAAGAAAGAAAAAACAAAAGCAACTGAAGCCCAACGAGTTTTCCTGGAGTGAAGTCTCATCATTACAGTAAACTAACAAAAATACCAGTTTTCTTTCCAAAATAATGACATTTTACATATTTAGGACTCGTCAGGGTACCCTGGGAAGCTTTCCAGACTGAACACGGACCAAAGCAGACGACAGGGAAGAAATCACATTAATATGCTAAAATCAGTACTACCTTGTAACGAATTAAATTAGATTACACAAAGCAGGATTGTGAGCATTAAATATTTCCGGAGAGTCATTACTGTTGATGGGTGAGAGTAATAAACCAGAGGAAACAAATAACAAGATTCAAGTTGTTTACTGAATAAACTCGGTTATTGGCACATCTAATCTGGGAAAAACCTGACACAGCGGACCTAGACAGCTTCTAGCAGTTTAGGGTAATCTTCGTTGATCTGTAAACAAAAGATGTGTCACCTAAGAAATTGCAGTTTTGTTTAGACTTTAACCATCATCAGCTATGAAAGGCATGGACTGTTTCGTGTGTTACATGAGATCACGGTTTCTATTGTTGGTTATGAACGTGCAGGTGGAGCTGAGAACGGAGACACGGTGTGAAAAGTAAAAATGCTGCTCTTTTTGTAACTGTATTGTTGCTTCATGCAATATTGGTTTAGTGGTGCTGATTCAGATTGCTTTATTATGGGAAGATCTCTCTGCCAGTGTCTTTATTAAATGGTCAAAGTCAGTTCTTCTGGATTGAAATTGTCCACAGGCAGATACAAGTCAGTGGGTTAGAAGAGGGAACGCCATATAGATTCTGGTTTTTCCTAATGGTTTGCATGACTGGCTTCGTGTACAGCCTAGGTTATTCCTGTAGAAGAGAGATTTGATCAGTTACTCATTTGAGAATATATGAGAGTTTCCCTCAGACTGAAGTCAGGTGGCAAGTATCTTACAAGGTTATTAAATGCTCTTCTGGACAAGATACTGTAAAACACCAGTGTATGTCATGGATAGGCTTCTTCTGAAATAACCTCATCATTACCCAAGTGGCTGACCTCACTGAAGAGAAACTTTTTCTTTTTTTGCTTTCCTTCTTAATTTGAATATGATGAGTGCATTTTATATTTTTCCTTTGAGAGAAGCCACTTTATCAATCTAGGTTTCTTAAACCAATGTTAGAGAACTAACTTCCTTTACACAGGTAGAGCATTTAAGAGACTTTTATTACATAACCAAGTGTGCAAGGAGCTGCATTCAGCACTCAAAGCCCTCCAAGGATGTTCAGTGCTCATCAAGTTCTGGCGGGCGGGTTAGTATGCATGACAAGTCTGAGCACACACACGAGATTCGGTCTGCTTGTGATGCTGGCCAAACAGCAGCTGGAAAGGCATGCATTTCCTGAAGGAAAGCAGGACCACAAGACTGCATTTTTGCCTCCTCCTGAGACACAGTGCTATGCTCGGGGGAAAAAAAAATTCCCAAAGAATATAGGAAAATAGATAACATCCACAGTGAGAGTGAGTGGTTTGGTTTCAAATTGTAAAACAAAGCAAAACAAAAGCTTAAACAGGCCAGAACCAAACACAGTTGAAGAAGCAGCTAACAATGGGATAATGCTGGCATCAGAATGGGCGTCATTTCATTCCCCTAGTTTTTGGAATGCACAAATTGCACCTCTCAGAACAAAACCATATTAGAGCTGATTAGGCTACATGGCCAGTGAAATAAAACAAACATGACCTTTCAGACCTGGCTAATGAGAGGAGCATGGACTAAAAGGAAGACATGCAGGACCAGGCAAGCAGACTCTGCTTTCTCTTTATCCTCTAGCTGGCAGGGGGAACATCAAAAGTCCATAGTATGGAGCCTGTAAATCTGAAACAAACCAGTATCCGCAAACCAATTCTCCATCCTCTTGATACCCAGCCCTGAAAATGCCAGTGAGAGAAAAAGGAGAAAAGGAGGAGGTGAAGGGAGGGGGAGAGGGAAGCCCCGGGCCACATGCCAGCCGAGGCCAAGCCTGGAGAAGCAGCACCCGCCTCTTACCTGGGCTCAGTCTTCTCCATCCTCCGGGCTGATCTCTGTCTCTTTATGGACCACTACTTTGGTCACTGACATGTCAGGATGCTGCTCTTTGGCCTCTTTAATTGCCTGAGCCAGCGCCTATCCCCGGGAGATCACAGGAGGGCAGAGACAAAAAGGAGGTGGAACATGCATGATCAGAGCAAGGAGGAGACTCACGAGCTGGATCTATCTACACAATTCACAAATGGAGCGCAACGACTGCCAAGGGGCTTATACGCTGTGTGCTGGAAAGTTAATTCAGAAACCGTTCCACTACAGGCTGGACTGAGGGCAGCTCTGGGCAAAGTAGGGCCAGCTGGTATTTCTCGTGGCTCCCCGCCAGGGCATCCACCCTCTCTCACGAGATACCTGGTCATGGTCAATGTCCGCATCTCCAGTGATGACGATTCGCTTCTCAATCCTCGTCTCTGAAATGCCTCCTTTCACAGTCTGAAAGCAACAGACAAGTGTTATGACTTTACCATCCCTGTTGACTGGGGGAAATGGTAGAAAATGCTGACTCAGCTTTAAGTAGCTTCATTTATTCTTTAAAAGTGGACACGGACTCCTATGGCAGTTATTTACAACCGTTAATTTCAGAAGTGAAGACAGAATAGATTCCTTTGGGTTTGGCTGGCTGGTGTTTCTGAAACGTCTGTCATATGCGAAGCAAGGGAGCTAAGTACTACGCCAAGGGCGTTGGAACGCATGTTCCTAAGCAGAACTCGGCAGGTGAGGCTAGAAGCATCAGAAACACAGCAGCTGTGAGAGCTCCAAGGCAGTGCCTGGCATCCTGGTATTCATGTA
>NW_011495015.1:4685516-4694335 GCF_000754665.1 Bison bison bison | reverse complement strand
GTATTCATGTAGGTGCCTGCAGGTGCAGCGCAACCTGGGGGTTCTGCACGGACACCTCCCTGGATCTGTTCCCAGTCCACTTACTTTGGTGATGTGGGTGGTGGTCGTGGTGCTGGTGGTTTCAGATGTGATGGTCTGCGCGCTCATGAGCACACCTGGCTCCAAGTCAGCACCGAGATCGACCTAAGCAAGCCAAGCAGGAGACACGACACATTACCTCTCCAGGATGCCTGCTCTGTTGCTTGAGGGCATGGTGATGACTTAGTTATCTGCACAATCTCTGTGCTTCCCTGATAGCCCTGAGCGCTGCCACTGACTCTAGACTGGACCAAACACAGCTGCTGTGAACTATTATTAAAAGCCAGGACTACAAAAGATCAAAATATAAGAAAATCCTTCTTGGGAGGTCCCTGGTGGTCTAGCAGTTAGGATTAGATGCTTTCACTGCAGTGGTCCAGATTCAACCACTGGAAGAAGAACTGAGATCCTACAAGCTGTGCTGCGCAAACAAATTAAAAGAAAAAAAAAAATTCTACCCAACCAATCCTAAAGGAAATCAACCATAAATAATCACTGGAAGGACTGATGCTGAAGCTGAAGCTCCAATACTTTGGCCATTACACCTGATGCAAAGAGCTGACACATTGGAAAAGACCCCGATGCTGGGAAAGATTGAAGGCAGGAGGAGAAGGGGATGACAGAAGATGAGATAGTTGGATGACATCACTGATTCAACAGATGTTGAGTTTGAGCAAACTCCAGGAGAGAGTGGACAGTGAAGGACAGGGAAGCCTGGTGTGCTGCAGTCTCTGGGGTTGCAGAGTTGGACACAACTTAGCAACTGAACAACAACAACCATCACCTTATTTATGAGATTTATGTGGGAAGTTTGTAGAGGATGTGGCACATAATAGGCTTACTAAATGGTCACTATTGTTAAAAACAACAAAAACAAAAAAAACACAGGACTTCAGAAGTGTAAGCAGGGGCTGGTGGAACTAGCGCTTTTCCTTATCTAAACAATGAGGGAGATAAGATTTCTGAGCCTCTTTCTACATTTTGGCTTCCCTCATAGCTCAGTTGGTAAAGAATCCACCTGTAATGCAGGAGACCCCGGTTCGATTCCTAGGTTGGGAAGATCTGCTGGAGAAGGGATAGGCTACCCACTCCAGTATTCTTGGGCTTTCCTTGTGGCTCAGCTGGTAAAGAATCCACCTGCAATGTGGGGAGACCTGGGTTCAATCCCTGGGTTGGAAAGATCCCCTGGAGAAGGGAAAGGCTACTCAACTCCAGTTTTCTGGCCTGGAGAATTCCACGAGCTGTATAGTTGGGGTTGCAAAGAGTTTGACATGACTGAGTGACTTTGACTTCACGTCTACATTTTCAGACATGTGAAGACCTGCTTAAGTCACCTGCTCTTCCTTGATCAGTAATAAAGTTACAATTATTGCACTGTTTTTGATAGAGACAATTGGGTCCTCTGAGTCTTCTCATAGATTCAGTATCATGTAATTACACTTAGGGCTTCCATGGTAGCTCAGACAGTAAAGAATCTGCCTGCAATGCAGGAGACCCAGATTCAATCCCTGGGTCGGGAAGGTCTCCGGAGAAGGGAATGACTACCCACTCCAGTATTCTTGCCTGGAGAATCCCATGGACAGAGAAGCCTGGCAGGTTACAACCCATGGGGTTGCAAAGAGTTGGACATGACTGAGTAACACTTTCACTAATTACGCTTAGGTGCACGAAGTCATGCATGGGGTAAAACAGGTGCCAGGGCTCTGGGCTTCATAGACTGTCTTACCTGTGATGATTCATATGTTATGGTTTTTGTTTCTGTGTGAACTACCGGCACTTCCTTGGTAGAAATTTCTAGCTTTACTTCTCCTGGTGAAACGCTGCCAAAGCTGATGGTTTCTGTCTTCACAGTTGAAGACTATACCAACGGGAAGGAGGCAGAGTGGTTCTTAAATTTTGCACAGACACATATATTTTCCCCCTCCCCTCTTGGTGGCTATATAAGCACAGGTTAGTATGAAATAAATGTTTATGTATTACATGGGGGTAAGTTGGGGAATGAGGCATAAAACAGATATATGTGAGTCTCCCAGAATTCATATGGAATGTTCCAGGTAAAGGAAAACATTTTGAAGGAAATTGAAAAAACACCCACATTTTTATATTCCCTCTTTTCTATCTCAAGAACTAATTTTAATAGATTAAAAACCATAAATTAGCCTTTTACTGAATAACTTCTTAGAGAAAAGGAGCAAGTAATAAGACATTGAACCACCCCTGCCTACATATACTTCTGGAATCTCAATAAAAGAAAAGAAAGAATAAATTCTAGCACTTGGTACTTGGGCAAGCCTGGCTATGGCCCTTCTGGATAAGTATACTGATCAGAAATAGATCTATCAAGTTTTCTGATATCTTGGCTGGCCATGCATCTCCCAGGTTTCCTGCCAATTACAGTAATTACAAGAGTAAGAACCATTTCCTGGAACTGTAGATTATTAATCATCATAATCTATGTTTGCATGTGATCCCAAAGATGAAAACCAGCACGGAGACCCACAATTGCCATGCAAGAAGGCAGTTAAGAGGAGAAACAAACTGCTCTTGGAAAAGGAAGAAAATTATCAACACATAGCCCCGCCTTTACACTTAACTAAATTTTAGGGACTTGCTTTAGTGCTACAAGGAATATTAACTATTAGTTACCTCAAAATGAGGTTTTTGTTCCAAAGTTTCTGAAACGTGGACGGCTGCAGTCTGCTCCTCCTCTGGCTCACAGGAAGCAGTGGCCATTTCGTCCTGCTCCACAACAACTTTATCGGCCACCTCCCCTTTCTCCTCCTTTGCCCCCTCAGTAAGAGCCGAGCCCTCCTTCTCTTTTGCGCCAGAAGCATCAGCAGGTGCTGCCTGGGTCGCAGTGTCCGCGTCATCTCCAGCCACGTAACAAGCATCCCCGCTCGCATGCACATTCATCACGTGTCTCTCCTCCACCAGCACCGTTTCCTGCACAACCTTCTCTACACTCGGTGGCTGGGGCTGCTGGGCTGTTTCCGTCTCTATATCGCTGGACTCCATCTTGGTTTCTGTTTTCTGCATGGGAAAAAAAAAAATTGTGGCGTCAGCATGACT
Organism: Bison bison bison; assembly: GCF_000754665.1. Lineage (NCBI taxonomy): Eukaryota > Metazoa > Chordata > Mammalia > Artiodactyla > Bovidae > Bison > Bison bison. The sequence goes on along the minus strand of NW_011495015.1, from coordinate 4,691,188 downwards.
TTCCACCAAGAAAAGGTCAAAAGGCAAAAAAAACAAAAGAAGCCACTCACTGGGGTACCTGTGCTTATACCCGGCAGCACTGACAGAAAATATAATTTAGCTTTCATCCCCCCCACCAAAATCTCTGATACCCCAAAACATACACTCAAACTTGTGCTGCTCCTTTGGGATGTCGCAAAAGAAACAGAATGCTGTATGAAATGCAATTGAAAAATCAAAACAAAACGAAAGCATTGGGGCACATGCCTATCAGTCTCGGCGGCTTCTCCAGACCTAACAGATGACATAAGATGCTTTAAAAATTAAATGCTGTTAAAATGTGTCAGCAAGATTACTTTCTGAACATCTGAAGTATGTTCTTATAATGGAACTGAAGACATGTGATGTATATGTGGGGCAGGCACAGAGGGGTGGAAGTGAAGACCCTCTTAGGTATTTAAGGCAAAGCCACCTGGATAGAAAACACGCACACACACACACACATCAAAAAAGCATAAAGAAAAGGCAAAAAGGCAGAGAGGGGACACGGGGCATGGAAACAAATGGCCACCTGCACCCAGCTTTGAGAAGTGGAAGTGACCGCGCCTATGAACTCTGTCGGTTTTCTCGCGGACTCTAATAAGCTGAGGATTTCTGAGCCGTCCATGAGCTTTTCGCCAGAAGTCTGTTTGGTCTGAGTGAACAGAGAAATGGAGAGTCAGGCACAGTGGTTGGGATACATGTGGGCATGTACACATTCACAGCTGGTGAGACACAACGGTGGGCGTGGGACCCAGGGCGAGGGATGGCAGGAGCTACAGAAAGGGAGGGGAAACAGCCAGTCATCAGGGTGAGCAGGGGCTCTGGTTCGGGAAAGCAGAGAGAGTTCCTGGGTTGGGGCGGTGCCGGGTGAAGCCGATCCTTTCCTGGCCCCGCAAGGCTGGCAGCACCACCCCACCTCGGGGACAAGAGCTGAAATAAAACGGCAGGTGTCTCAAGGTGCACGTCGGACGGCGTGGTGACTTTTAACCATGAAAACAACCAAAAAGCTTGGGTTGGCGGCTCTCAACATAAGCCAAACAGCCAGAGAAACGGAAAGGCTGGGGTGGAAGGGCTGCCTCTGCAAACAGTCATGCTGGAATCGGAAACGGCGGCCCAAAGGCGGCCCCGGTTACCACGACTTGGGATGCAGCTGACTCGGTGACGACATAACGGGCAGTGGCGACAGTGACGGCCGGCTCCTGCGAGTACCTCCACTCGGACAGGCTCTTCTTGCGGGGACCAAAGGGCCCCACCTTCAAGGCCTCGGCCTCGGGCTCCGCTCCGCCCAGTCGTGGGCCCTCCAGGCCAGCGTCCCTCCTGGACACCTGGGCTTTCCCCACAGCATCGTCCTCCGGGCTCTGCCGTCGGGACTCGGCTTCCTTGATGGGGGCCAGCGACTCTGACAGCCTCCGCTTTGGGGTGTGGACCTCAGTCCCTCTCCTGGCCCTGTCCTCGGTCACAGCTCTGAGGACCTCGAACTCGGCCAGGACAAGGGGGGTCTTTATGGACTCGGCCAGTCCCCGCTCCACAGTGGAGGGTGACACCACCTTCTCGCCTTCTCTGCCTTTTCCGGTCATCGTGACAATTTTTCCGGACACGGTGTCATAGGACTTTCCGAGAGTGTATATCTTCTGCTTGTTCTCTTCCTTCAAGTGCATTTCTTGGGCCAAGTCTTCGAAGCTCTGCACTTCCATGGTGCTCGATCCTAAGAGGTCGGTGGGGATGTCACCAGTTCTACTGCTCAAGGTCACCACCTTGTACGTCACAGTCTTTTTCGAATCACCATCAGCTACCTCAGTGGGCACTTTGTCTACAATAACCCAATCCTCTGTGCCCTATATTTGAAATATAAAAGCTAAATTAGAAATTCTGATGGTATTTCATTTCTAAAATAAGAATCCTTTAAAAAAGGCAATCTAGATGAGAGCTACACTCGGGTATGGGAGGTGAGTGTCCAGGGCAGGGGTTGTGATCTATTAATTACGGCTGCAATCTCTTCTCATCTGAAATGTATTAACTCTAGCCTTCAACTCAGAGTACGGTCTATTGTAGACCTGCAATTTCAGATTTCTTGAAACACTTTAGTGGTAAATTTTGCAAGGAATATATCTGATCTTGTACTCAATGTCTGATCATTTTGTATTTCAAGATTATAAAACCTTTTTGAAGCTGTTGTACATGTTATTCAGCTTTACTCAGGTGGACACAGAAAAGACTGTTTTCCATGTGAAATAGAACACTGCACTTCACATCTGTTGTTCTCACAAAGTACGTGCCAGCATTTCCACAAACTTCTGTGAAAATCATTTTCCGTGTTTGTGAATTATATTTCCTTATATGGGTGCTGGAATCCACTCTAGCACTTATTATCCATAAATAGAGTGCACCTGTGTTCCAGGCATGGTAATGAACCATTTCCCACTGTTAGCACATTGTTCAGAGCCTCTTAAAAAAATTGGCTATACTTGTCTGCACACTGTTCCGAACTTATTTACAACCAAAGTTCATTGTCTCAGGAGTTTCTTTGACAGTTTCCTTAGTGTTAGTCCCAAAAAGGCAGAAGAAATGGGAGTTATGAAACTTCTGTATTTGGGAAGCCTATGCAGAGGTTAGCAGGTGACTTAGTCTAACAGGTTACAGAGGGAAGAGAAACCAAGCCAGGAGCAGGGAGTGCCTTGCTTGACATTTTGATCTCGGATGTTTTTTACTTTCTTATTTATCCTTGCCTGAAAACTTTAAGCTAGAATTGGAGGGGGTGGGGCTTAAGAAAGAAGATTACAGACCCATCTATAGACTGGTGCTGGATTAAATGCAATGAATTGAAAAATAACCTCAAGGGTCGACGGGACAGTTTTCTGGAAAATGATTTGACGAGAGGTAACCACAGAGATTGCTGAGTCTCCTTCCTGAATTTTCTGTGTCACATTCCGCTAGTGGGAAAACCAATAAAAGTTCAGAACTTTCAAAGTCAATCAAGGTCATCTGAATTACCATGGCTCTATGGGTGAAAGAGACAGTAAAAAGGCCCAATAATATCATTACAAACTATAATCATGATGCTTCAATGACCAAACACAGACATAATCACTGAGAAGCAAAGGCCACAAAGAAACGATGGCTAACGGATAACCAAAATAGTAAGAAAATTCCCTATTTTCCCTCCCCGGAATCTAGGCAAAAATGATATACCTACCTTGGTGGCAAGCAAGGTAAGTTTTAAAAGGAAAAACTAAAGATATTTGAATGACACTGAAATCTGAAGAGCAATTCCCTCTGATTCCTTAATGTTTGTTTTTTACCTGAGACTCAAAGAATGGAGAGCTTCCTTGCTGCAAAAATAGAACCTTTTCTGAAATCTCCCTTTCTTCTTCAGTCTGTTTGAATAAAGGGGGTTGGGTGGGAGAGGAGGAAGCAGACAGTTTCCAAAAAAGCAAGTTAGGAAGAGAGCTCTTTTCTTGTGCTACACATATAATAGTCATTCATTTCTTTTCCCCAGAAGAATTACTGTCTGTTAATTTGGAAAATTAATGTCAAAGTTGAATAATTATTTCCAAAGTGAAACAGATTATTCTGTGACTCTCTGGTGTTTTTAGAACTCAAACATTTCTCATTTCTACAAACACAGAACATGCAAGGGTGGAATAAAGGACTTCCTGGAGTCTCAATAGGTGCTTATATGGCTGTCATCTGCAATACTGTAGAAATGAGTATTCAAATGAAAATGCTAAGATTAAGAAAAATAAGTTGGGAATAAATCCTCACTTCCATTTCTGACAAATTCTTGATCATATTCTGCACTGAAGAGCTGCCTGATGCAGAGGAAGGAAATGCACATGGATCACTGTATTACCTACTAATCTGAAATACCCAGCCTAGCTTGAGGTCTTTACTCTACAGATAAACATAAAATATTCTCAAGATTATAGCTTTATTTGAACTTTTATAACATGGTGAGTAATTCTGAAAAGTCAGCTTCAGAATATCTTGGTGAAGAATTAAGTACTTCAAATCGTACTCATCTTTAACATATAAACTTAAGAAAAACATTACACATGTCATGTTAAAATAGGTGTTTTCCTTTCACCTGTTTTTCTTTCTTTAGTATTAAAAATGCATAATTCAAGGGACAATACATTAATTACTGAGCCTGTCTCTCTGCACAGGCTTGGTAGCTAATAAAACTCCACAGAATAATGATAGAAAGGACATTTTAGTAAAGCCATTTAAAAATAATAACAGAGTTCAGAGGATCTAGATGAACGGAACTTTGAAAATAAACCTTCTTGCTGTTTGTTAAACAGTATAATTTTATCAGAGGTATTTAAAATTCCTATGTATGTGTTTACAAAGCTTTCAGTACTCTACTTAATCATTTTCCTGCAAGAGGTTATAGAGGAGCATCTGGAATGTTCTCCAGAAGGGCCTGCGGACAGATTCTGATAGCACTGCTCTCAGATGCTCCTTTTAAATAAGGAACAAAGAAGACGTTTTGAAGGGGAAAAAAAATTTCTGTCCTGCCCCATTTTGGAGAAAGATATTGGAAGAGACAAAATGTACCCTGTGGCATCATTAAATGTGGATTTATGCTTTAAACTTTCAATCAGAGCCTCTTTTTCCAACAGAAATAAGAAACAGGAAGGAAAGGTTGAAATTACAGGTACTTTTCAGAATACCAAGACTAGGCTTCTAATTATAATCACTGAGCTAAATGTTTTTCCTAGGATGAAAGCGTAAAAAAAAAGACCCAGCAGCAGGAAAACAGTGGTTTTCAGCATATCCTGTTATCTGACATCAACTAATTTAAAAACGTCTGTGTCTGTAATTAAAAATGTCCACATGGTCTGCATTCAGAACTGTGCCTATACGTATATATATACCCTATAACAGAAAAGGGTAACATGAGGGGACAAATATTACCATTAATCCTATGTATGATCGACTCCAACCCAGTGAGTTTGACTAAAGAGAAGTGAAGAGTTATTGATAAAGAAAAGCTAGTGATTGAGACATTTACTAGGGGTTAAGACAGAGTCTGCCTGCAATGCAGGAGACCAGGGTTTGATCCCTGGGTAGGGAAGATCCCCTGGAGAAGGAAATGGTAACCCACTCCAGTACTCTTGCCTGGAAAATCCTATGGATGGAGGGGCCTGGTGGGATATAGTCTATGGGGTCTGAAAGAGTTGAACCCAACTGAGCAACTTCACTTTCAAGACAGAGTCAGATGCACACTCTATTACATTTAGTTACTTAAACATTCATGTCTGTGTCATAATTGGTACACAAGGCCCTACAGTGGCCTGCAAAATTCACAGAGCTGTTACTCGCTCATAAGGGTCTCTATGGAGCTATGCCTTTCATTTCTGCTTAGGTTGAGGGTTCTCAAATTTGGTTGTGCATTACAATTATGTGGAGAGCTTTTTTAAGTAAGATGAAGGTGAAAGAGGAGAGTGAAAAAGTTGGCTTAAAACTCAACATTCAGAAAACAAAGATCATGGCATCTGGTCCCATCACTTCATGGGAAGTAGATGGGGAAACAGTGGAAACAGTGTCAGACTTTATTTTTTTGGGCTCCAAAATCACTGCAGATGGTGACTGCAGCCATGAAATTAAAAGACGCTTACTCCTTGGAAGAAAAGTTATGACCAACCTAG
>NW_011495015.1:4665226-4685217 GCF_000754665.1 Bison bison bison | reverse complement strand
GAGAAGGGGACGACAGAGGATGAGATGGCTGGATGGCATCACTGACTCGATGGATGTGAGTCTGAGTGAACTCTGGGAGTTGGTGATGGACAGGGAAGCCTGGTGTGCTGCGATTCATGGGGTCGCAAAGAGTTGGACACGACTGAGTGACTGAACTGAACTGAATTGAATGTGTGAAGTGCACCTCTAATTAAATCAGACTCTGATGCAGAACCCAGGTATCAGTAGTTTAAAAGTCTTGTAGATGATCCAGAGTCTAAATGCAAAGTCACAGAAGTCAGATTCAGAGAATAAAGATGATTTTCTCTAGCATGTATAGATGATCCATGGTGAATGGGTTTTTCTTTTTTTGCCCAATTTAAGGGCCATCTGAGACCTGAATAGCAAAAGTAAACTTGGATAAGAAAGCAGAAAAGTGCATAGAGCTGATTCTAGGTATTCATGACAATTATGGTCTATACAGTTTCCATGAACACTGAATCAGTGAACACTGGACTAGTGAATGCTGAACCATGGCTCCTAAGGGAAAGATAGAGTCAGGTTCCTGGGTGCCTCTGGCCATGAAATTTTCATCAACTGATCAATGCATAACCTTGTTTTATGTGTGTTTCTATTTAAAGACCACTTCTTTAATATATATTATTGATCCATTAACACTGAACTCACAGTCAGCAGCACTGTAACTTAATCCTGAACAAAGCTTACCTAACACACATATTTTCCTATAAGGAACATCACAGCCTTCCTGTACTTGGGAATACTAGAGAGCACTTCGGCGCTATGCCTGGAGGTCATTTTAGACAGCAAAAATCACCAACAAGAATATAAAAAAGCAAAAACGTGGCATTCAGCAGGCTTTGAAAAGGACACCTGCTTACAGTATGAGACATGAAACTTGTTACCTGTTCAACCTTATCTGGGAATGCCTTGAGCAACTATTTATTTTTTAACCACTTTGCACCTGTCTGCAAATTATCATGAAAATGTTTAGTATTTTAGGATTACAATAAATTTCAGTGAGTAGTTGAAAGTGCACAATCTGGAATCCATGAATAGGGAGGGTTGATCGTGCTAAGCTTGCTGCTACTGCTGCTAACTCACTTCAGTCGTGTCCGACTCTGTGCGACCCCATAGATGGCAGCCCACCAGGCTCCCCCGTCCCTGGGATTCTCCAGGCAAGAACACTGGAGTGGGTTGCCATTTCCTTCTCCAATGCATGAAAGCGAGAAGGGAAAGTGAAGTCGCTCAGTCATGTCCAACTCTTAGTGACTCCATGGACTGCAGCCTACCAGGCTCCTCCATCCATGGGGTTTTCCAGGCAAGAGTACTGGAGTGGGGTGTGCTAAGCTTATATACCAGTAAAACTGCCTGCCACCTTAAAAAAGGGGACAGCACTGGCAGTGTATAACTGCTAACCTGTATTGCACTGTGGTTAGAATGTGGAAATTCTCAGTATTCAAATAACCACAAAGGAATATTCCCCTGGTGGCTCAGATGGTAAAGAATCTGCCTACAATGTGGGAGACCAGAGTTCAATCCCTGGGTCGGGAAGCCCCCCTGGAGATGGAAATGGCAACCCACTCCAGTATTCTTGCCTGGAAAATTTCATGGACCGAGGAACCTGGTGGGCTACAGTCCATGGGGTCACAAAGAGTCGGACCCAACTGAGCCACTAACACTTTCACTATTCCCCTGATACGGACTAGGCCTGTGACTGCATCACAAAAAGGCTGCCATGGGACATATCTGTGGACAGAAGATGTAGCGGACACCCTTCACATCTCATCCATCTACCCTCCATTCCATGGGTTCTATGTGCGGGTTTGCCTGGTTTACAAAGTTCAGGAGGATTTGCTATCATTTGCTTCTTTGGGGCATCGTGGCCTCTTGTCTGCTGTGAACTCAAACATTTGAAACGTGAAACAACTGGCAATAAAATTCACACTTTACATTAAATACACATTATATTCTAAGAATATGATCCCATTACTAGCTCGTTGTATTTCCAACTCCTAATTTTCTTAATTGTTCATAAGTTGGTAGCAAAATAGATTTACTTAGGGTTCGACCACCATAGATAAGGAAAAAGATGGTTCATTAAAAATCAGGGGTCATTATATTATCTTTCCAAAACAACACTGTATCACTGAGATTGCCAAAAAAAAGTCCAACTAAGCTTGGGGTCACTAAATCAAAGTTCCTTTACCCTTCTGACACAAATAATATTACTTTGAGATGTCACTTAAAAAAATTAAGTTAAATACCTTCTTTTAGAAATAATTAGACCTCTTTCTAAAACTGGCCAATTACTGTTTTAATTAATTTAAAGTGAGATACATTAAACAAATGGGTAAGATCAAATGAGTAATTTATCTAGAAAAATATCTCACCTCTAAGATGAATATCTTCTGTTTATGTATTTTTAAACAAATATGCTTTGCATATGCCTAGCGGCTGGGAGGACACAATTATCTTTTGTGCTTTTCACACAACCAATAATGAAAGCCATGTTAAGTCTGAATATAGAAATGAAGAAGAATTTGAAAGATAAGAACTTGCAGGGTTGTTCTTAGGGCTGTCTCCAGGGCCCTCAAATGAGTGTAAACTGGGTGTCATCCTACTGGGGAGGAGTGTTAGATGGAAGCCCCCAAGGCAAGGGAAGTGGGCACAGCCCTGACTGCCCAGCCCAGGAAGGACCACTCTTCTGGGACTTGAAGCTACTTAGAGCTGCTTTCTCAGAGCCCCTTTGATAAAAGAGTTGATAACCCCTGTTTCTAAGAAGCTCTTCTTTGTATCCAGCAAGTCTTCCTACAGTGTCTTCCCTTCTGGGTGGTAGAGAAGCCCTGAGGTACACCATCTGCATAACCGCTCAACAGACACTTGAACGCAGTTACAAAGTCAGCTGCTGATGCCTGGGCTATGGAAACCAAGTGCTTGCTCTTCTGCAGAGGACGTCTTTCCTCCACCCTTTAATCCTTTTGTAAAAAAAATCCTTTCTTAGGTCTATTGCAGTTTCTCTGCATCAACAAGGACAAGGCAAGGACGTGGCAGCCGTATCCATGTCAAGTTTAGTATTTCAAACCATCACCTCTTCGAGTCATTAACGTTCTTTGGATTCATCAATGGGCTTCCCTGGTAGCTCAGGCCGTAAAGAATCTGCCTGCAATGCAGGAGATACAGGTTCAATCCCTGGGTCAGGAAGATCCCCTGGAGGAGGGAATGTCAACCCATTCCAGTTTTCTTGCCCGGAGAATTCCATGGACAGAGGAGCCTGGTGGGCTATAGTCCATGGGGTCGAAAAGAGTTGGACACGACTGGGATCATCAATGTTATTCTCAAAGAATTAGAGGATTTAATAAGCAAAAAGAATTTCTTTTACAAGTCTCATGGCCTAGACTTCTACAGCCCCTGGTTTATTATCACCACTCTAACTTTTCCAAGCACACTACCTGAACCTCCATTCAGAGAGCCTGCTACCTCCCAAGTCCTTAAGTGACAGCAGAGGAAGAGAGGCTTGACTTTTTCAGTGGCAATTTATTTTGTGCTTTTGTAACTTAATCCAGTATCTGTCATCTTCAGAGCCAGTGTGTCCTTCCTTATTTCCAGCCCTTATAGAAATACGGTGAGCTATATGTAGAATAGCTAGTGTGAAGTTACTGTATAACACAGGTTGCTCCTGGTGCTCTGTGACAACTTAAGAGTGGTGGGATGGGGTAGGGTGTGGAAGGGAGGCTCAAAAGGGAGGGGCCATCTGTATCCTTATGGCTGATTCACACTGTTGTATGGCAGAAACCAATGCAACATTACAAAGCAATTACCCTCCAATTTAAAAAAAAATATAAAACTAATAAATAAAAAAGAAATAGGGTAAATCAAATTTGACCAATGATGATAAAACTAATCTGACCATAACTCATGAATGACAGTCTTACTAATGCAGGAACTACAATATTTAAATCAATCTGGAAAATCTGAAACTTTTTGTTGTGAAACTCTAAACAATCTGAATGAAACTTGCAATGCAGGCAACTCTGTTCGATTCCTGAGTTCGAATCCTGGGTCAGGAAGATCCCCTGGAGAAGGAAATGGCAATCCACTCCAGTATTCTTGGCTGGAAAATCCCATGGACAGAGGAACCTGGTGGGCTACAGTCCATGGGGTTGCAAGAGTCGGACACGACTTAGTGACTAAACCACCACCACCACCAATGGTACATGAATATTTTGGTCACTGGACTTTTCATTTATTCTGCATAAAAAGGCCTTTTTCAAAATGATTGAAATGGAGATACATCTTGTCATTTTTTAAAAAGTGGGACTGGAACTGTCAAGAAAGTCAGGATTGTGGTCACTTTAGATAAACAGCTTTCAAAGGAAGTTTAGAAAATGACTAATACCTAAGCATTGCATATAGACTCCTGCTTAAAAAGGAGTTTTCTCCCATAAAGGCCTAAGTTTTAATTTTATTCTGTTCTATCCCATCTTCCTGGACAAATGTCTTTCAAGAAAGGAATCTTGGTAAGAAATAACTTAATCAATGTGATGCTAGAAAGAAGCTGATTTTAAAAATGACTTCTTTTGATAGACAGATAAAGAAAGATGACGTGTAATGGTCTACAGTCAGATTAGTTCCACTGCCACTGTGGGTCCTACATCAGGGGAGCCTTGAAGTTACACCAGCTGAGTCCTCTCGCCGAACATTTAAAGAGAGTATTTGTTCTATGTGGAAAGCTCTTACTCAAAAAGACCTCTGGCGTTTACTTTCCCTCTTAAAAATCAAATAAAAACTGATTATAAATCACAATATAAATGTTTATATATATATCAGTTAAAATAACCAGTTTTTAAAAACTATATATATATATGTTATAAACAAAAATCTGGCCTTTACTTTCCCTCTTAAAAATTAAATAAAAACTCATTATAAATCATAATATAAATGTTTATATATAAGTCAGTTAAAATAAGCAGTTTTTAAAAAACTGTATGTATATATATGTTATAAATAAAAATCAAATACCAGTAAAAGCCTAGTATAGTATTCCCAGAGGAAAATATGTCCTGAAATGTTATCAACTCCAGAACAATGTTCAAACATTAGACCATCTCAACAGGCCTCATCTTGCAAGTGATGAGAAACATTTATGGGCCTTCAGGGCGTTTCTTCAGGCAGCAAAAGTACATTCAGAAAAAGTGACAGTTAATTCATACAATAGGTCAGTGTCTTAGCTGTGAAATCTAGAACAAGCAGCCCTGCCTGCACCACAGTGTCCTCGGTCATTCCAAGGCACCATGGGATGAGATTACTCACTCCCTGGCCACCCAATCATTTTACAGGTTATACACAGACAAGGGGTGAGATTCTATACTCAGAAGCCTTCCAGATCCCTTCCCTGGAGACCCTGTAGAGGAGTGACGCTAGTGAACTGAAGACGAGTGCAGCCTGACGCCTGAATACCGACCTCTTCGGGTACCAGCGGCTCGATCATGGGCGCATCCTCCTGCCGGGCGGCTAGTCGCACGGGGGAGGTGGAAAGCCTCTTTTCCCACTCGTTCGTGATGGCAGTGTCTGTGGAGGTTTCTAAAAAGGTTCTTTTCAGCTCACTAATATTGGTCTGATGTTTCATCAGGTCGTCTTGGGTTTTATCTAGCTCCTATATTCAGAACATAGAGAATCCAACAGTCAACGTTTTACATTTGATTTCCTTTCTGCACGTGCTCGCTCTCTTTTTAAAAGTAAGGTCGTTATCTCATTAGTAGTCAAAATTAAAAAAAAAAATTCTGATCAGGGTTCATGACACTACCACAAACATTCTGGTGAAAATGTGATATTTCCAAGGAAAAGCGAGGGAAAACAAAATCTCCATCACACAAGCATAAAAATCAAAAGTTTCAAAGGTCAACTGTAAAGAGTGTAATTCACACAGAACCAGAGAATTAAAATAAATACACACACAGGAAAGGGGATCTACATCGGGGGGACAGGAAGGAATCAAAGGAAGCAGAGAAGTCAACCACACGTAGTCACAGGTGAGAACACACCCTTCATGCATCATGGTACGAGCCCACAGGTGTGCCCCTGGAGGAAAACCAACACACATGAGCATGCACTGGTATATACCAATACCAACCTCTAACATAAGATTACTATGTTTGACATACACATTTTCACCCTTTATTCGCTTAATCAGACTATTCTGAAAAAAGTGGAAAAGAAAGGAAAGGTAAGGGACATGATAAGTCACGAAAACAAGTGCCACCCTGCGCACGGCACCAACACACGGTCACCGCCACGGAGCATGCTGGAAGATCTGAACACTGGAGACCAACAGTGACTTATCGCACGCTGCTTTTTTTTTGGCTTTTGTTCCATTTTGAGTTTTCTACCTGTGCCTTGAGCTCTGCATCTTCCTCCTGGTCCGACTGCCAGCATCAAGAAAGAGTGGGAGATAAAGTCTTACCATGCCATCGACTCTGAGATCGAAGGACGGGGTCTAGATAAGCCAGCTACGCGGGGACACTTGCTTACATTAGAGGACATTTCTTTCTTATATGTGAACCACAATGTTCTCACCCACAAATTATGAAGCTTAATGAGATGATGAGAGCAAAAGACTCCTTGCTCGGTGGGTCTTGGACGCTTCAACTTGGAGACTTCCAAGTATGACAAGCATACACCCTGTGTGGGAGGTGACAGCTAGGACTTGACGTGTTGTCCTTACATTAGAAATGGTTCAGGAAGTGTGAGGGGCCACATCAAAATTAAAATTCACCAAACGGCTATGAATACCCAATGATGAGTGCTCTGAGTCAATCTTTCCCATAATCCTACGAGGTTAGCTATTATGATCCCCGATTTGTAGACTAGAGAAGTGAGACACACAGAACTTAACACAAAGGTTCTCACGTTAAAAAATTTCTTTAAACCTTGAATTTGTTGAGCCCACGTACTTTAAAACAAATTTAGGAAGAGGAGAGGGCTGATACTGGGTAACTAAGAAAATTAAAATAAATAAATAAACCTCCCTCGAGTCCAAAATCAACCACAAGAGGAGGTCCAGAGTGAAGTTATGGATGAGAAGCAGGTGATACTGGAGCAGGCTGCCTTCAAGGTGAGTCTGTCTGGGTTTCAATGGGGACCAGACTGTCTAACCTGAATGCCCCACTCTGAACTACTGTTACAACCAGCTCCAGAAAAAAGAAGAGCTCCAATAAAAATAACGCTTTTTATTTATAAAAAGTGTTAGAGGGCTGGTAGCATGTTGACTCTACAATGGTGGTGGGTTCATAGCTCTTCGTTTTATTTTTAAAATGCATAATCTATCTATGTTACATGTCTTCACTTGCATGCTTCAAATGTAATACAAATTTTAAAACTGCTAGAAAATTTAAAGTAGTATTATTAAAATATTTTTCGTTTATAGCATACGTTAGGATTACAATGAAATTTATTGAATGTATCAGTAGCTACCTGTAACTAATTCTCACAAAATTAAGATGCAATTGGGATATTTGGCATAGAAAATGATTATACTATAATCAGTTTATATGTGACTGCCTAAAAGAAACTGCTAATAATTTTCCAGTATTATCTTTAAATTAACAAATGATGATTTCCAAGTTTTGAATTGAACTCTGCCATTTCCAAAGGAAAAAAACAATTAACTCCATTTTGAAATGTTTTCCTGAAAATATTTTCGGTGAAATGATGTGTAAATACTACTTGTAATATTTTTAGTTCTTCCTAAATACCCAACTAGAAAATATTATGATTGGATAACATAAAAAACAACCTAATGTAAACACTACAGCAAAGTGAAAAATAAATTCTGTTAGCACTTTAGGAAATGAACATCTTGATTTCTACTACTAGAGATAAATATTGTTTTTTGCAGATATCTTAATTAGTTGCTGATAGAGAAGATTTAAAAAACAACAAGCCATATACATATTTAATGAACCCTAAAAATTAATAAAATTAAATAATAGCACAGTTTTTCTCCTATCACTGGTCAATGTGATAATTTTTCTTTTTTTCCATAAAGTACTAACAGTAATTTGCTAATTTTCTCTTCCCTGGGGAATTAGTTTCTTTTGAGTAACCTAGACTATATCCAGACTACAAAAAATGAGTTAAGAGAAGTATTATAATTTTAATAAGCATTCTGACCATTTAGGATTTTAAAATGTATTTGTATTCAGTAAACAAGCTACTTAAATTAATTGTGACCTTCCCCTGACATCTTCCCCCTCCTATTATGGCTATCATACATAAACTTCTGGGTTAAGGGAATACATTTTTTTAAATGTATTATCAGTTTAGCCAAGAGTTTTCAAAATGCAACCCCACAACCGACAGAACCACTGTCACCTGGGAATTTGTTAGAAATGTAAATTCTCAAGCCTACTCCAGACCTTCTTCTGAACGCGAATAGAAAACCCTAGGTGACTCTGATGCAGGCCAGAGTTTGAGAACCAGTGGGCTAGGCAGCAGAATATTTTTAACTCCTATTATTAAGGTAGCATTTCTCTCCACTCTAAATGCCAAAATGCTAAATGCAAGCTGCTAATAAACACAGAGCTGGCCCTCAGAGCATTGTCATCAGGCAACGGGCCGAGCCCCTCGGTTACAGTACCAACCTCAGTGGCGGTGGTTTCCCCATCAGCTGCCGTGTCTGTGCGCTCACTGTCCGTCTGTGGGTGGCAGAGGTGATCAGGTTTCAGGAGAAAGGCAGGAAGAGAAAACAAATCATCTGGTCAAAGCAGGTATGTCTGGGTCCGAGAGCCCAGTCCCTTTCTCTGTGCCCTGTAAAATCGCACTACCTTCCCACAAGAATGCAGGTGCAAACAAAAGCCAAAGGTAGGCCAGAGCCAGGTCCCATCAGCAGAGACACTCGGAGGAAGACCAGCAGCACACGGCCCGCCTGAACCGCAGGACGCGTGTTAGCCAGGGTGCCATGTCTGCTGCTGTGTCGTTCTCCCGCCCTTTTAACAGAAACCCCAAGAAAGATCTAAAAATGTTAAATGCAAATAAAATTGCAATCTATATATTTTTTAAAAATTCTAGTATAATAGGTCACAATTGAAAGGTAAATAAACAAGTACATTTAAATAAAAAGCTACTATAATAGTCACTGGACTTTCAGCCCCTCATTTTTTATATCATTTTGATAATTTGCATCCATCTAAGACCATCAGGCTATCTGCATTACCCTTTAATTCTAAAAAGCACATGCCAGTGACTCTGGCCTATGTTTTATGTACGAAAAGTGTAACTTAACTCTCCAGCAGCATTGGTAACTAGATATTTTTAAGACTATATATTGTTTACTTTGTCCCACCTCCAATAGAAAGAGGTATATAAAAGTATGGAATTTGAATATCTTGTTCCAAATAAACATTCAAATGAAGCAAATAATAATAATAATAGTAATGAAAAATAAGGAGAGAGGGAGGGAAAGAGACATTTAGTTGGAAACAAATAAAACAAAGCACAGCATTTTACAGACCCTAGGTTTTCACGGGAGAATTACAATAGGAATTTCAGGACTGATTTTTAATCTGTTTTATAGACGTTTACGATTTAGAACAAACACTTTTCATTTTTTTTTTTTTTTTTGGAGGAGAGAAGAGCCATGGCCATTGAAAAGGAGACCTAAACATCTTACATAATATCAACTGACTTTCCCTTTGAAACTAGCAACTATTAAAATTCCCTTGAATGAAGCTGTGTGATTAATAATTTGTAAATGACAATCAAAACTAGGGGTTCTAAGGTTGTGAATCTGCCTCTTAGATCTTTCACTGCAAAGAACATGGGTTATCAAGAGGGAGGGCTGGGACATGATTAAGTTGACACAACTCTTGGCTGGCTTGACTTTTTGACCTGCTCCCAAGCTTTCATTTCCTATATTCCTGAAAGAAAAGGAGTTGTCACTCATGCTTGCCCTATGCACCTAAGTCTCTATCCTGGCAACCTGCTCCCGTGCCTAAGCGGGGCAGGGAACCCTTTCCAATAGGTTGGTAAAGAAACCACACTGACAGCTGTCATGACCCAACCATCTTGGCAACACCTGGCAGGGGGGTGGCTATTAATCTTCTTATCAGGTGACCCTGGTGGTGCATTAACATGGTTTCACCAACTGACAGTCTAGGGCAAGGCTGGTTTGATTTAGGAAGACAGAGTTAGGTTGCTGTTGAAAGGTACAGAACAACTCAAGGAAACCTTAGGCTTTCGAGAACAAGTAAAAACGACTTGGTTCAGAGGACTAACTAGCTGTGCCAAAGGCCTCGAATGTTCTTCAAAGTATTTCTCTTCCCCCTTATGTTACTTCCCCTACGGCTTTAGAATTCACTTCAGCAGCGTTCCAAGCATCTTGGTACTGGAATTACCGCCACAGTTAATAATAAGAGAGAGGGGTCTCATGTCAGAATGACACCAGCTCTAATGCTTGCTATTTAACTCTGCGGCACGAGGGGAATGTTTCATATTTGAATTCCCATTTCCTTCTTGGAAAATGGGGAAATTAATATCCCTAACTACCTGACACACACAGAGCTAAAAATGCCTATAAAATCATAAATATTGCTATGAATATAATACTGGGTTGGCCAAAAAGTTCAGCCAATTCAATGTTTCACCATTATTGCTGTTATTTTTCCTAGGTATACACAAATAAATAGTAGCTTAGGCCACATCTAAGCTCCTTTACATTCCTACTTAGAACCTAGTCAGTCAGTCCTTCAACAAATATAGTACCTGATCAGTAAACAGTTAAAGACTGAAGTCATAAAGGCTGAATAAAACAACTTTTATAGCAGCTGTTTGGAGAATGGCAACCCACTCTACTATTCTTGCCTGGAGAATCCCATGGACAGAGGAGCCTGGCGGGCTACAGTCCATGGGGTTGCAAAGCGCTGGACACGACTGACCAATGGAACATGACTAAGTAAAACTGCAAAGTGTGTGCTGCACCATGGACTATCATATGATGTGTTTACACAATTTAAAGTGTTAAATCAGGTGGTCAATCTTTTCCTCCAGATTTAATCCATCTCCTTTTTTTGGCATCATCAAAAAATGCTTCACAAGTTGACACACAATTTATGGTGAACTAAGTTCATCTTATGTCTTTTGGGAGATGTAGATGATTTAGTATTCAGCCCCTCTGTATTTGAGCCAAATTTTAGAAGGACAAAAGAAAAAAATGGCCAACTGCCCTACAGTTTGAAAGGATTACAGCTCTCTACACTGGATTTCACTCTTGAGAAGGGCTGGGACTAATGAAGCCACAGCCACATGTGACAAATGTAAGCAGGGATGTCAAAATATTTAAAAAGCGTTCCAGTCATTAGTGATTTTGCAAAATGAAAGTGACAGAGCTGAACTGCATGTTACAAAGTCTCCCGGTTTTGCTGCCAAAGTGCTTGAGGCCCAGGGAAGAAAACAGGCCGTGTCAACAAATGGTGATTTTTTTTTTTAAACTGAATGACCTACATCTGAGTTTTCTAGCTCAGCTTGAACCAGAGCACATAGCTCTTAACATTTGGGGTTAAGAGGCGACACTGAACAGATGGCCAAATACAAGGTCATGTGGCAGGAGGCTGTCATGGGTGGCCAGGAAGGCTGCCGAGGCCAGAGCTGGTTCACGGTCTTAGGGGTTTGCAGGAACAAGGAGGGTTTATGACACACCAGCCACGCTGCCACCAGCTTGCAAGGAGTAAGTGCTGTGATTTGTTTTGCTGATGTAACGCAGACATGCCCAAGTAGAACATTAATTTTCATGCACTGATTACAACAAGATGTATACCCTGGATTAGGCACAAGATCTGTGTGGTTGGCTACATAAAAGTTCAGTTATTTAACAATGCAGAAGAACATAAAATGGCAATCTTTTTGCCTTCTGTGAGCTGGATGACTAACTCCATTGCTAAAGGAATAGATGATATCCAGGTTGGAAACCAGTTAATAGTACAAACAGCTTTTGTAGATGATATTGTGTTCTTAAAGGCTGTATGTTTAGACCTACATTGTTTGATAATGCTTCTACTGTGAGAAACAGATATTCAAGACTAGGATTTACAGTGGTTTTTCTCTTAAAATATTTTCCATGTGTGAAAATAGTTCTATAACAGTTAAGATTTGGATCTAAGTCATGTAAGATCCAAGAACCTTGCAAAGGGTTCTTAGACAATATCAAATTGAAAGGCTAAACTTTTCTTTAGAACATCTCTCAGATCATTACCATTTTTTCCCTGCTGCCACAAAGAAATGGTCATAATACAACTAAATATAGATGCTTATGCACCTTGCAATGCTATACACTCACAGGTGTGCTGGAATTATCACTTCTAGCTGAGCACAGACCTGAATAGACTTTCTTTCCTTTTTAAAGTGCTGCTTTGACTTTGTGATTTTTTTAACTGCTAGGTGTATCGAGTTTGTCTCCTGCCACAAAACCCTTGTTTTGTGGGAAGAGAATTGCTGGAGGAGCTAGGGGGAGGTGTAGGTGGGGGTGGGGGAGGAGGGGTGTCAGCCAGAGGCCTGTTGGCAGCTTCTGTACTTTTCCTGGCGTCTACTGAAGGCTGCACAAAGGGAAACCGCTGGGCTATTCACGTGCCAGTGCAGTGGTGGGAAAGGGAGCAATTAAAAGGAAAAACTACCAGCTACCATGTCACCTCCCCCAGTGGCTCAGATGAGGGATGCGGGTCAGCCCGCTTTCAGGTACGGAGGTGGAAGGCTCAAGTCCTTTCCTGGCTGCCAGCCCCAGAGGCTCACCTACCAGACTGTCTCCACGTGGGTGGATCTGGGGCTCACGCTGGCCTGACAGCATGGTTGCCTCCCAATACCTGATCTGGCATTGCTTGTGCTCAAGGAATTTCAGCCCATTTTTATGGTGTATAGAAACCTAAAATGAGTCTCTCCCCGACTGTGTTTGAAAACCGCTGTTTTCAACTTCAGCTCTTTCTGCTCCCGTTTCTGACCCTGCCATAACTGATGTCACTGGGTGTTTTAAAAGGCTCCAGCCTATCTTTCTGACTCAACACAACCACAGGATTGGACTTTCCTCCAGGAGTCACACGGACAGTCTGGCAATGACCGTCAAAGAGCGGTGGGGGCATTTCAGAACCTCCAGGGAGGAGAGGGAGGCGCTTACAACCTTGGAAAGCCACCCTGGTGGTGATGTACCCTCAAGGGCGGGGCCCTTTCCCCGCACCTGGAGCATCCTTTACTGGGCGCGTATCAGCACAGAGCATCACTGCATCAGGACACATTTTGGTACCTTGCCTCGTCTAGCTGAAAAGTTACTTTATCTGTCTTCTGTGTCCTTTCCTTTATTGAATGGTAACTAAACAGAGCCTTTATTTGACCCTGAGTTCCTACAGAGCAAACGGGTTATTTATGTATGATTGCCTCGAGGCTGAGTCCTTTCCCATTTGCAGGAGGCGGTGGGTGGCAGCACGGGTCTGGCTGGGCTCAGCCTGCTGTGTCCACATGGTGTTGTGCCTAACCCCGGGGCTGGGGGGGCGCATCCCCGGCACACAAAACCTCTGCACGGAGTGGCACAGACGGCAAATGAGGCTCTGAAAGGAGGACCACTATCGCAGCAGCCGTCTACCAAGTGTTTCGGACCGAAGCCCCGAACACGACAGGGACGTGTGTTCTATGCCGAGGTACACACCTCTTCCTCTGAACTGTCACTCGGGTCATTGTCTAGTGAGGCACTCAAGGAGGCCGCCTTGGGCTCCAGGTAGCAGAGGCACAGAGCCAGAGGGAAGGAGAGAGTGAGGGCATAGGGCACTGAGAAGGAGGCGGAGAGCAGGAAGAAGAAGATGAAGAGGAAGCAGGGCACGAGGGAGGGCGAGCGGATGGGGAGATAATGCTGCAGGCTCTGGGGCAGGAGGGCGCTCTCGGACAGGTTGGGGAAGGACAGGTAGCCATCGTCATCCAGGAGAGAGGGGAAGGACCCAGGGAGCTGCAGGGAGAAGGAAAACAGGGTGGCCCCTCTGCCCGGCTGCGGTTTGTAGCCGAGAGCCACGTCGTGGTCCCCCGGGCACGGCTTCCCTCGGCTGTCAGGGTCCGAGGCGGGCTCCCCGTGCTGGCGCCTGGAGTCTCGGGCCAGCTCGACCCCCAGCGGGGGCTGCCCGTTCTCCTGACACCTCCTGCGGAGCCCTGTGGGGGATGCAGGGGGACGGTGGGCTGATGGGGGGAGCGGGGGGCATGAGTCGGTGCCAAGCCCAGGTGACTGATGTGAGGGACAGCGAGAGAGACAGAGAGCAGCGAACAGAGGTGCAAAAGGACAAAAAGAAAACTGCGATTAGTTAATTTTCTTATGGGTACCGATATAAAATCGTCAAAACAAGAATTTCAGCACTGGGGTCGTTCATGAATCTTAAAGCATTCGAGGTGCATGCCAACGCTCCCATGAAGAGCCATCGTTTTCCCCATTAGACCCTCAAGCCAAACATAGGGTAGGCTGTAAAAAAAGGTTGGAGGGGAAGATATCTGTGGGAAATCTCAGTATCTACATGTTTCATACGATTCAAAACTTGTGTTTAGACCAACAACTCCATGAATGGTTAGGATGCTGAGAGAAAATATAACTCTGATAACGTAAAACCAAGACTTTCAATAACTTCTCCTGATGTCCGGCTACCAGATCTGTCATGAGGGTTCAACTGGATTAAAATCACAGTGAATCCAATTTGCGGTCATTTAAAGCAAAATCTCCAGCATCACCTGTCCTTGGTGAGTCGATGATAGCCAAAACAAGGTGGGTTTCCAAATCAAGAAGTTTCTGGCCCCATTCCTATCTGTAAGCAGTTCCCACGAGGGAAATCCACAGTGAACACAGTAGGAACATGAAGTCTCCGTGAAGAACTGAGGCTCTTCTGAAAACTCCTCTTCCGGCTCCATTTACCCATGGTGTACCCAGAGGAGCCTGAAGAAGTGCTTTCAATAAGCTAACTAGCCGAAAAGACTGTGTTTTTTTGTGATGTGGTTTATCAGTGTTTACTCTGTATTATGTGTGATCCATAAGTAATAGAAAGACACAATTTCCCAGTCTTCTGCATTTTCTTAGCAGAGGAGTGGTATGGTTTGAGTCTTTAAGAGGAAGATCTAGGCCAGCATCACATGAGTTTGCTCCCAGGGAGGGCTGTGCAGGGTTCTGTGGGCATGTGAAGCTCTTCACACCCTCCCTGGCCCCACGGTCTCTGTGACCACAGCCAGCTTTCTCTGCAGGTGGAGGGGGACTGCTGAGCGAGGAGGTGGGGTGGGCAGCGGGTGAGGGGAGAGGAAGCAGGCAAAGGCCAAACAGGACCTGGGTCCAGTGTAGAGGCTGCTGCCACCAAGGAGTTCAAGACAAGGTCACCTGGAGCCTGAAGATGACCGCACGTCCACCGTGTGTGTGTGTGTGTGTGTGTGTGCATGTGTGTACGCACATGTGTGTTTCTGCCTAGTGTCCTGATAGCATGGACATTACCCAGCTTGCTTTGTGGCGGTTATCCAACCCTGACTTGGGAAGTACAGAGGCAGAGGGTAAGAAAATGCACAAATAAAATGATAGCATGGACCTACTATAATGCAGAAGTGTCTCTTTTTTGATATCAGACAAATATGTCTTTTCCTAATACTCACATTTGATGTTAAACATTGTACTTACACAAGACCTTGCACAAATCTCATTGAACTGAGGATAATGCAAAAGTTAAGAGCCCTCAGAAGGCTTCCCCGTCACCTGCGGTGATCATCGTTGGGGAAACACATTCTTAAAGGAATCAGGGACCAGTCGTTTAAGTACTGTTTTCAGTAACACACCTTCATTTTGGTTAACAAAATAAAAAGAGTGCTGTGCTCCTTTTGGAAGACGGAGAAAAATGAAATTATGGCTTAATCTTTTACGTGGCTGATTAGAGTGGATTTTTTAATTTTTTTTTTGAAGTAGTTAGGTTTTAAAACAGTCTTTGTGGTGGTGGGGGGTGGGGGTGGGGGGAGGGAGACAGCAGGCAGTTACTGCAGCAGGAGCTTTGGGCCCCAGCCTCTCAGAAGGCATCTGGGTCACGGCGCTCTGACTCTCACAGCCACAGTCTCCTTTGTCTTTCCATTCTCCGGTGGCACAAACGGCACCAAGTGACACCGGCTCAGGGCTCCATCTCACGTAAACAAATCCCTGATCTTCTAAAATCAATAAAGTAGGAGTGGATCATTTCAGGAGCAAAGGACAAGTCATTTACTTTTATAGCTCACTTCATCTTATTCGGCTTTCCTGGTGGCTCAGAAGATAAAGAATTTGCCTGCTAATGCGGGGGACCTGGGTTCGATCCCTGGATCGGGAAGATCCCCTGGAGGAGGGCATGGCAACCCACTCCAGTATTCTTGCCTGGAAAATCCCATAGACAGAGGAACATGGTGGGCTACAGTCCATGGAGTCAGAGAGAGTCAGACACGACTGTGACTAATACTTTCATATTATTTACACATCCCTGAAAGTGGAGTGTTAGCCTGGGCAACTTCCAGAAATCATGGGACGCACTGGTTTTCAAGTATATTATCATTTTCTGATTAAGACCTAGTTAAAACCCGCCTTAACTGAAAAGGAGGTGTGTGAAAATGAAAGTCAGAACAATGCACATTTTTGTAGCTAAAGTGAGCCAGATATCCTTGTTGTTATGCCCTGTCTTTATTTTTGAGTTAGGCAAATTAGTTAATCTTACCCTAAGAAACTCTTGCCTGGAAAATCCCATGAACGGAGGAGCCTGGTAGGTTACAGTCTATGGGGTCACAAAGAGTCGGACACGACTGAGTGACTTCACTCATTCCCTCACTCGCCCTAAGAAAAGGGCTGTGCACTGGGTTACTGGGATGTTCTATCATAAACAGAATGATGATACGTTTGCCAATCTGCCTGTTCAGAAGTCTCTGTTACATTCTAACCAAAAGTATTCTCTACAGAGCCCCAGGGGAAATTCCCACCCCAGCCTCTACATCTGAAGAGCCCGCCTGCAAAACAGCACTTTTGAATCAAGTTTAGCATCAATTTTAGCATCACCTCTAAGTTACACAGTATTTTTATTCTGCAGTTTCCTTTCTCCCTGTACATTCCTGGGTTTCCATGATTAATACATATAAACCTCCTACTGTATTTTTTGACTTTTATGGGAGCTGCTCTGCAAGATACATAACCCGGAACCAGAAGGATGCTATCTAGATGTTTTTTGACTTTCATTTTCTCAAAAAGTTGCTTTGTAGTGTTGGAACTCCAGAAATAACCATAATGTTATTTTTTTTTAATAAATTGAATTTCAGATGAAATGAAGTGAGCGAATTCAGCGAATCAAGCACCCTGGAGAAATGACTGCCAAGTTCACCCTCCGTCTCCCCTGTGAAGTCTGCCTTAACCCTTTTCCAAAATATATTCACTGGCTACTTTAATGATGAGGTTAAAATCAAAAGACTAAGAGAGAAAACAGCGTATGAATATGCAAGCTGTGGTCACTCAGTTACTTGCAGTCAAGAGTATGGCAAAGTCAATACCGTACATCTAGATAAATACACAGCCCTTGGGTAGGAGAATGGGGCCAGAAACAAAGAAAACAGCTTTAGCGGCAATTCTGAATTTTAAGCCCAAACACAAATAAATGGGTTAATATGCCGCCAAAAGTATTTTTAAGATCTACAGACAGGACAGCTGTTGAAAGTCTTACGTAGCACCTAAGTCGTTCAATAAGCAGTTTCAAAAAGTTAAAAAAGGGATCTTTCAGAGGAAAACTGTGGACAGAAGAAATAATAAAGACTGATAGTATGAATGTGACTAACGCTGAGCTATGAGTCAGCCTAAGTCTTATGTACACATTCCTGCTTCACATTCTCAGCACCATTCAGGAGTTCTTTAGAATCTGCAGGCGCCCTGGGAGGCAGAGGGGAGATGTACCTTTCCCTCGTGCCGGACGGCAGCAACCGGCGTGGCTTCCTCGGCCTTTTTCCGTCTGTCCTCCTCCTCGTCCCGCTCCTCCTCGGCCTTTTTCTCCGGAGTCACAGTGGTGATCAAGTTGGTCTGAGACATGCCCTTTGTGGTGATGTACTGGCCAGTACCAACCTCTGCAGCGGACACAGAATCCTTCATGTATATTTCATGGTTTTCATTCACTGACGCTAAAAGCAGATACAATTGGAGAAATAAAGTCTGAGATAGTTAAGTCAGAAGAAGGATGGACGCCACCCATTGTCCTATTACAGGGGAAAAAAAAAAGCAAAAAACCCCGTAAAGCACCAGGTTTCTCTTCAAAAGACACATCAGCCTTGCAGTTACTCTCATCTAAGCAACAACGCAGTTTCATATTTCTGTCACCTGTAACTGCGTCTAAGCGTGATTTCCATGCTCATCTCTTGAAGCCACCAGCACAGTGTTCATCCACTCGCAGGCTCTCTGATAAGGATGTGTGTGAAGGTGGATGTGAGTGGAAACCGGGGAGCAATGAGTGACTGCTGAGCCACTTACCCACAGAGTCAACCAGCTGGGCAGCAGCACTCGGAGGCAAGTTCCACAACTAACAGCAGATGACTGCCCTCCTACACTTGACTTTAAGCACATCTTTGGAAGTGCCAGTCGTTGAGGAGCACTGAATTTTTTTGTAGTGTTATTGCTATTGCTACTACTACTATTGTTATTAGTGGTTGAAAAGTCTCTCTCTCCTACAATATAAAAGCTACCTAAGTTATACTGAAAAGCAGCCATCTCAGCAGGGATGATACAATTCGGATGGCAGCTCTGCTCAACTGAAGTGCAGAAATGTTTTAATTTTTACTGCGTTTTAAAAAGACTGCCACAATGTGCATACATGTGCACAATGTGCATTCATCTCTGGTATTTGGGGAAAGGAAGACAAACACTGCTAATGTAATTCATGCAACTGCAAAGCATGCAAATTTAAGAGATGTAAGACCCAGCCCTTCCTCCCAGCTAAAATGTCTTAGTGAAAGAGATACCTGATTTAATTAAATTTTTTGAAATTTGTTACTCATTCTTTTAGGGTTTAGGTATCATAAAATTTACTAAAATTTAGAAAGGTTACTTTTCAAATCACAGGCAAAATTTAATCTGCTTTCATATTTTTGGGAGTTTAAGACATAAACGTTAAGAAAAAAAACTCTGAACTCCTTTGAATAGTAAACCATTTCACTAAAATACCTTCACTAAGATATTTTACATCTCCATCTAGTGACAAAAAAGCTTGTATGAGACAGTTTCCTAAAAAGGCTTGTTAGGCTTTTCTCATAGAAGATGCAACCTTGCAAAAAGCAGTAGCTATTCCAACATGCAGCCATGGTCCCCGACACAGCAGCACAGAAAACATACGAGAACCGGCAGGACCCCAGAGAGTGGGACAACACACACTAGCGTCACTTTGGGGCGGGGGAGAGAGACACAGCACGGAGTTAGTACACTGGTTTCACAGTTGGCTTGTCTTCTCAGCAATCACCATCGCACAGAGGGTCCCAAGGAAAACAGCATTCACAGCAAATGTGTCCCCTTGGGTTCACATCACAGAACCACGTGAAGGACATTCAGGGCAAAAAGCTGTGATTCTACATGAGCTCCTCCAACACTGACTTAAAGAACACACACCAGTTTACACAGATGCTTTAAAGAAGAGCAGATGAGACGATACGGAGAGAAGGTGCCACTGCGGATGTGAACTTTCAAAGAACTTAATTCAGCTTCGAACAGTCCTAGTAAACTGTGTTTCCCAAAAGCTTGGTTCTCAGAGATTCTAAAAATGGAACACTCTTGTAGAAGGTAGGGAAAGGTAACTGACCTTCCTAGGCCCGCTCACAAGAGCCTAAAGAATGACTCTCAATATGCCTGCTGAGGTCTCAGGGTCACATCTGGAATAAGACTGCTTTCACCAGCATCTTATTCACTCTTTGCGACAACCCTGCCAGAGGTGGCCATGATGCCACCTTACAGATGGCGCCTAAACCTGGGACCT
>NW_011495015.1:4652979-4665126 GCF_000754665.1 Bison bison bison | reverse complement strand
AGATGGCCAGCCACTCACCCACTGCCGTACCGGGAACGGGTCTGGATTTATCTACACCAGCTGAGCGTTCTTCCCACTTCACTAACAGAACTCATAAGAACAGAGCACTAATAACACAGGTTTGACTCCCTCTATAAACTTTTTAAAAATTTCTATAAACTTTGTATAAAGTACTCCACTGGGACAATTCGTTTTTCATTTTATGTGCATTGTTTTCATTCACGTCATTAGAATCTGCAAACTGCAAAAGGAGCTCTTGGTCATGGCAGCAAGTCAATTTACAGAGGCTTTCTCTTCTCTTCTTCAGTCTGCTCACTGCCCCACCCTCCTTATTCCACTGTCACTGCAAACTCTTTGGTACATATTTTCCTAACTTTCTCTATATCCACACAAGCATAAGCACAGAACATGGTGGCGGGGGCAGGGGAGTCACTGGGAAAGTACAATGTAGGCACTCAGTGTGCTCAGTACTGTTGGATATCACGGCTTCTTAGCCCCTTCAGCGGCTGGAGCCAAGAATCAAGAGTTATAAATTATGACTTCATGTTGTTGGGCTTCCTGATAGCTCAGTTGGTAAAGAATCCACCTGCAATGCAGGAGACCCTGGTTCGATTCCTGGGTTGGGAAGATCTGCTGGAGAAGGGATAGGTTTACCCACTCCAGTATTCTTGGGCTTCCCTTATGGCTCAGCTGGTAAAGAATCCACCTGCAATGCAGGAGACCTGGGTTTGATCCCTAAGTTGGGATGATCCCCTGGAGAAGGGAAAGGCTACCCACTCTAGTATTCTGGCCTGGAGAATTCCATGGACAGATATATTCAGATAAAGCATTATAGGATTCTTTATCTCACCTCATTCATATTTGTATCTCCTTCTGCAGTCAGAATCAGGATTTCTAACAACATCAATGCAATATAGCCTTTTAAGTCAAGAAATTTGGGGAGTATGTCACCCCAACAGTCACATCAGGGCTTGGTGAAAGGGAAGGAAGGACTGAGACTCTACAGTGAGCTGAAGGCAGAGAAGGTCAAGGGGGAGGTGATCCCAGGCATCTGTAATAATAACTTTTGATTCTATTTATGCTTTTGCTTATTATTAAAATCATATACTCATGCTAGAAACATCACTTTGTATGTCCAGGACAAGGTCCCTATAACACATCTCATGTCCAGGAGCTCTGGGTTAGGAGACAGAGGCCTGGGGCCTAAGTCAAGCCTCACAGTCATCCCATGGAGTCTGGAGGGGATGGTTCCAGGACCTCCGAGGACAACCAAAAACTGGATGCTCAACTCCCTGACACAAAACGCTGTATGTGGCACAGTGATTATATTCGGCCTCTGCTCTGTGGATCTCACTTCTGAGGATACAGATATTCTGACTTTAGCTGCAATGTCTTAGAGCAGAAAAGCACACCAGTGTGTAACTCTACATGGCCACAGAAAACTGCCCCATGACGCAGAAACTTGCTGAATACTCCCTTTTATGCCTTAAAAATGTTACTTAAGTGATTGAGTGATTCTCTCCCCATCATACTCACACCTGACTTAAAGGTGGAGAATGTTTACAGCCACCCTCCCAGCCCATCTGCTGGAGTGATTAATATAAACCAGGAGGAGGTCACTTGGAGCCCTTCACTGTTATTTGAATGTCATTCTTCCTATAAGCTATTATTCACTGACAGATAAAAGTCACATTTCACTGCTGACATTTCTAAAGGAACAAGAGATACATTTAATGCAGTTTTCTTTCTGAACCAAATGATCTAAAATAAACCTGATAATCATTTAAGATCTGCTGGTGAGAGAAGCAAATGATGTAAAAGTATGTGATTCCTATACTGAAGAATAAGAGCATCCTTCTCCAAATTCAGGGTGCCAACTTATGAAAGCTGCCTCATTCTCCAAGTACCATTCTTTTGTGTGATTTTACATAAACCTACCATGGCTTCCCTGGTGGCTCAGGTGGTAAAGAATCCGCCTGCAATGTGGGAAACCTGGGTTTGATGCCTGGGTTGGGAAGATTCCCCTGGAGATGGGAATGGCAACCCACTCCAGTATCCTGGCCTGGAGATCCCCATGGACAGTGGAGTCTGGTGGACTACAGTCCCTGGGGTCGCAAAGAGTCGGACACGACTGAGCGACTAAGCACGGCACAGCAGACATCAGACTCACAAAGGCACCTTTTTTTCGCCCATGCCATGTGTCATGTGGGAACTTAGTTCCCTGATTAGGGATAGAATCCATGCCTGCTGTGTGGAAGCATGAAATCTTAACCACTGAATTGCCAGCGGAAGTCCCTAAAGATTTTTTTGAGGTTAGGGGTTAGTTAAAATTTTCCATTTGATCGAAGACCAACAAGTGCTTTTCATTCCATACTATCCCAGAGCAATGATATCCATCAAAGGCTCACGATGGTCTCACACTACTTGGTGGCCACTAGCAGTCCTTACGAGTGGCACCTACCTCCATCCAGGCTGCGGGACATGGTATAACGTTTGCTGGATGAGCGCTCGAAGTACGGGGCTGGACGGTCTATCAGCGCGCTGGCTCTTCTGGTCTGGGCCTGTGTCCTGCCACTGTACCGGAACTTGGAACCCAAGGTGAGGAACTTCTTTGGAGGCGCTTCTGGTAACAACAGTCTACAAAGATTAAAGGAAAAACATCAGAAAGACGATTAAGCTAAGTATTAGGAATGCTAACTTATTTTTATTTATTTTGGCTGTGCTGGGTTATCCTTGCTGTGTGGGCTCTTGTCTAGTTGCGGGGAGCAGGGGCTACTCTCTAGCTGCAGTGCATGGGCTTCTTGTGGTGGCTTCTTATAGGCTCTGGGGCCCCCGGGCTTCAGTAGTTGTGGTTACCAGCTTCTAGAGCACAGGTTCAATGGTTGTGCTGCATGGGCTCGGTGCATTTGCTCTGTGGTAAGCGGGGTCTTCCTGAACCAGGGATCGCAATTGTGTCTCCTGCATTGGCAGGAGGATTCTTTAACACTGAGCCACCAGGGAAGCCCCAAGAGTGCTTTCTTACTCTGTTCTGAAAGGTAAAAAGTGCTCTGTGCACCAGAAGTTTAATAGCCAACCTGCAATTCAATGAATCTGATTTTGTAAGAAAAGAAGTCAATTCACACAGTGTGTATCAACAAGGGATGCTGTAGACATGCTATGGGGGTAGAGTTGGGATTAGGTGAACTTGACCATCCCATGGAACTGGAGGGTCTGTGGTTCTACAAATCCAGTGAACAACTAAGTAGGTGGTATCAGTGAATGGTGATAATTTGTTATTTTGTAGACACAAATCTGACAACTTTACTGTGTGTGAACAGAGGAGTTGAGGGTATTAAAAAGTTATTTAAATAGCAAGGAATGGACTGGCCATCTGAAATAGACACCCTATAAAAATAGGGAAAGCCACTAAAGATAATAAAGGGACTGATAAGACAGGTAACTATAAGACAGTTGAAGGAAAACCCTTCAAATTTAGTCAGAAGATCTTTAGGATTTATCAAGGCATCTGATGGCAACAAACTTGAAGGATAGAAAGAATTTTGCTGCCATATTCTTTCTAACCACCTTTTTCAGTAAGGTGATTCCAATCACCCTACTTCCTTAGGACAAAACCAAAGTGATTTCCACCCACCTGAAAAATGTATGGTGTTCTACACATACTTTCCATAAACGCTTGGCGGCTCGATGGTTTGGCAGCTTAAACCCGATGGTGCTTTCAAATTGTTCAAACTAAATTAAAAAAAAATGTTGGAGAGCAGAGTGAAGTTTGGAGTCATAAATAACATGAAAGCAAATAACATACAAAATAAAAATACCACCCATAAATTTTTCTCTACTCCCTAAATCAATTGCTATATACCGATTTCATGCTACACACATTCATTCATTAAAAAAAAAACTTCTTATATCAATCTCAAAACACTGCAGGTACAGACAACCACATTACGCATGTAGTAAATGTTGCATGTACAAGGATTAATCTTATGAAAACTAAACATAGAAAAGGACAGAATCTGTATTCCTTCCAGAGACCAATTTGTCCTGATCTTTTAAACCTAATGTTCATGGTTTCTCTCTGACATCATGACATCAGCTGGAACACAGAAATGAATAAAACATTTAGAGTCTACAGCAGCCTCAGGATGACATTCTCTCCTTGTATCTGGTCTAGAAATATGCATATATTCTATGTATCTGATGACTTGGTATCAGATATTGCTGATTTTATTTGTTCATTGGAAGGACTGATGCTGAAGCTGAAGCTCCAATACTCTGGCTACCTGATGCGAGGAGATGACTCATTGGAAAGGATCCTGATGCTGGGAAAGATTGAGGGCAGGAGGAGCAGGGGGTGACAGAAGATGAGATGGTTGGATGGTATCACTGACTCAATGGACATGAGTTTGAGCAAGCTCTGGGAGACAGTGAAGGACAGGGAAGCCTAGTGTGCTGCAGTCCATGGGGTTTCAAAGAGACACAACTGAGTGACTGAACAACAACATGGATTACCATGTTAGATGCTAACATCTCTCATCACTATCTACATTTGTCCTTCAAGATCCAAGGGGATGAGTCCCAGGCCGCCCTGGATAACAAAACCCATCGATGCTCAAATCTCTTACATAGATAGCCTAGTATATGCATATAACATACACAACCCTCCCACAGACTTTAAATCATCTCTAGATTACTTATAATGCCTAACATAATGTAAATGCTAGGGGAAGAATTTAAGTACAATGTAAAATGCTATGGAAATAGTTGCAACAAATTCAAATTTTTAGCTTTTCAGAATTTTCTGGAATTTTTTTCCCTGAATATTTCTGATCCATGATTGGTTGCATCCACAGATGCAGAACCTTGGGATGAGAAGACCCGACTGCACAAGATCAAGGATTGGGAGAACGTATTTTCATATTTTTCAGTATGTAGACTTGAGATGACACTCACTCCAAAGTGAAATAGCTAATTTCCTGAGTAACAGATTTTCATATCATTATGGCAGATACTCAGTAATTTTTTAAAAATTTTCTGAAGACAGGATCCATCAGGCCACCAGAGGGCAATCATCTTAAACAGTAAAGCCTTTCCCAAAGAGCTCAAACCCACCAGACTACCAGTATAATCAGCAGCAAAAGGAAATTACGTGGCAAAGAACCAAGGGAGGGGTCCTGTGCAAGGCATGTGAGCTTTCATATGCTGGACCTCTCTTCCTTGTTCATTGAGAGGGACTGGGCAGGGGAGATGGGGGGAACATCATGGGTGACTGTAAATGCAGTTGCTTTCCCCAAATTCTCCCTCCCTCTGATGGTCATGCGGTGGTCATGGGAACTCACCCCACCTAGTGCACCCAGTCAACCGACAGACCAGAGGACCAGGGACCCCGACTAAACCATCTTCCACGTGTTCATCCTGCATCTCATACGGACCACACGCTCTGCTGAAGGACCACACACTGTGATGCTGAGGGCGGGGGTTTTACAGGAAGAGTCTCCTCAGCACAAGGATGAGAGAGGGCCGGCACTTTCTGAATGCTTATCTTTCTCTGGGCTTTGGATTCATTTCTTTCAACTTCTTTGGAGCCTTTGTGTCACCAGTAATTCCTTCTCACCCTTTCTGCTCAGCCTATAAACATGGTTGTAAAAAGTGAGGGCAGGGAGGACGTTCTCTGAGCTTGTTTCTGCAGAGCCGGGGTCAGGGCTGAGGGGCAGGAGGAGAAGCCTCTGTAGCCCACTTCTCACCTGGCTGCCACCTGCCCGGTCTTCACTCCTTTCTGAGCTCCTACTGTCACGACAGGACCTGCCTGCGAAGTTCAACCCACTCTTCTCTGTTCCCATCTGAGAGGCTCCTCTGCTCCATTTGGTACTGCTGGTGAACCAGAGTCACTGCATCTCATCATCATTATATATCAGCCATGACTGTTTCTGGCTAGTCTTTTCTTCTCTGGATGCTTTTCTTCATTGGCCTCTGGTCCTCTTCTGCCAACCCCTCCCTTAAAAAGTGGTGTGTGTGTGTGTGTGTGCGTGCATGCGCACACGTGTGCGCACACTCTGTGGTTCAGTCGTGTCTGATTCTTTGCAACCCCATGGACTGTAGCCCACCAGGCTCCTCTGCCCATGGGATTCTCCAGGCAAGAATACTGGAGTGCGTTGCCATGCCCTTCTCCAGGGGATCTTCCTCACCCAGGGATTGAACCTGTGTCTCTCGTATCTCCTGCATTAGCAGGCAGATTCTTTACCACTGAGCCTCCAGGGAAGCCCCTGTACTACACTTCATCTTAGCCAAGAAGGCCAAGAAAAAGTGGCACTACCCATAATTTTTGTTTTAGGGTCTTTCCCCCGCTTGTCCTCATTGAACAAGAATTACTTGTTCTTTGGTAATTTCTTCCAGGCCTAAGGCCTTGAATAAAATGTATTATACAGTTGATGACACTCTTCAAATCTTTTATTTCTTACTACGCAAGGATCACCATCACCCAAAACTCTGTTGCAAAGAAATGTCAATCTTTTTTTTTTCTGAAATTCTCCCCCCTTTTCTTTCTTATCTAATAATATCATCGCCATCAACCTCTCATGCAAACCCAAAGCCCTCTGATTTTCCTGGACTCTCTTCTTCTTCCTTCGATCCTTCCTGCATCCTGTCTGCAGGATCACGGCCTCTGCCTCTGAAACCTCTCTCAGATGTGCTCTTTCCAGTCTATTCCCACAGCCTCTGCCCTAGTTTAGGTCCCATCACATCACATTACTAAGTTGCTGAATCTCATCCCAAAATATCCACTGAGTATGTCACATCCCAGTTTAAAGCTCCCACGGCTCATGGTGGTCTCCAGATGCACTGCTCCGACTTCCCCTTCTGGCCCCTCACTACACTCACTCCTCGTCTATGGAATATTATCACACTTGGATCATGACTCTGTGATTCCAACTGTCTTAGTCTGTTTCTCTGCAAAACAGAAACTCCCTACAGGACAGGAACAAGGTCACATTTATCTATTCTCAATGCCCAAAACAGTTATTGTTCAGTCACTCAGTTGTGTCCCACTCTTTGCGACCCCGTGGACTGCAGCACACCAGGTTTCCCTGTCCTCCACCATCTCCCAGACTTTGCTCAATCTCGAGTCCATTGAGTCGGTTATGCCATACAATCATCTCTGTCATCCCCTTCTTCTCCTGCCCTCAATCTTTCCCAGCATCAGGGTCTTTTCCCACAAGTCGGCTCTTCACATCAGGTGGCCAAAGTATTGGAGCTTCAGCTTCAGCATCAGTCCTTCCAATGAATATTCAGGGTTGTGAATATTCACACTTCAGTAGTGTCTGACTCTTTGCAACCCATTGGAATGTAGCCCATCAGGCTCCTCTGTCCAAGGGATGCTCCAGGCAAGAATACTAGAGTGGGTTGCCATGCTCTCTTCCAGGGGATCTTCGTGACCCAGGGATCAAACCAGAGTCTCTTATGTCTCCTGCATTGGCAGGCATGTTCTTTGCCACTAGTACCACCTGGGAAGCTGGCCCAACACAGTTCTTGGCAATAAACAGATGCTCAGTTAATAAATGCTCCATAAATCAAATATATCTTGGTCATAACATGCAGTCTTAAGGAAATATAAAAAATTACTTTAATTTCATGTATTTGTATGAAAAGCTTGTAGATTATTTCAGTCTTCAAATACAAGTTTGACTCTATATTTACATTAAACACAATTGCCTGCTTTATAGTCTGATTCTTTAAACTTTCGAGAATGAAACTGATACATAACATTATATTAGCTTCAGATGTACAACATAACGTTTTGATATTTGTACATTTCGTGAAATGACTACCATATAAGGCAAATTAATGATCCATCACTGCACAGAGTTACAATCTTGTTTTCTTATGATAAGAACTTCTAAGATCTATTCTACCAGCAACTTCAAATATACAATATAGCATTATGAACTACTGTAACCATTATACTCCATATAGTGATGCTTGAAATTGCATTTTCCACCCATGGAGAAGTTGATTTTGAAGACAGGAGGTAATTCTATACTCTACCAGAAAATGTAGAGGTTAGATGAGCTGAAATCAGGGCTTGGACTACTTCCATTATATTAACTACTTTAATTAGAAATTGGACATATATATTATCTGTTATGAGATAATAGCAGATATTTACTATGTATTATGTGGAAAAGACCCTGATGCTGGAAAGACTGAAGGCAAAAGGGTGTGGCAGAGGGTAAGACTGTTAGATGGCATCACCGACATGATGGCATCAAAGGACACGAATGTGAGCAAACTTCAAGAGACAGTGGAGGACAGAGGAGCCTGGTATGCTGCAGTCCATGGGATCACAAAGAGTCAGACGTGACTTAGCGACCGAACAAGTACAATGTTGGCAAGAAATAGATACGGAACCACTAAGGAGGCTGTAAGTTAATCATGGATATTTCTGCCTAAGGAGCAAAGATTAGTTAACAATTCTGATTCTTTCATTAGTCTCTCTGATTGAAAAACAAAAGAGGAGAAATGTATCAGGCTACTGAACTTGCACAATTTACACCCAGTTTTGCTTGCTCTAATCTTTCTTATACTTTGAAGCACACTACCTCTATGTTATTCCCTTTAGGATGCTATCAGATTTGGAGGACAAAGAGGATGCAGAGACAGCACAACAGGACAGATGGGGAAGAAATCTATTCTTTATTCACAAAGAGGTTTAGCAACTAAGTTTCTTTTCTACCACAGCACAAAAAAACACAAAACATTATTCATGAATCCTGCTTTTACATTAAAATATGCAAAAGGAAAAAATCATTCAATTAATGTATGCAGTGGGGAAAAATTAGAACAAAACAATAAAAAGGGAAGATAAGATTGTATGCACTACCGTTTTTTGGACAAACCTACAATGAATTCTCTTAGGCAGTTAGCTATAACTCACTATGTCCTGCCAAGTTCCAAACATGTGAGCAGGGGATTTAAACTTCTGTTTGATCATTTTTTTGTCTTTCACATTCATTAATCTTATCAGAAAAGTCTTAAAACCTCTTGGTTTAGGATTAAATACACAAACTTTTATTTTTTATTTTATTATTAAATATTTTACAAATAGAGTTGCTGTTGTTTAGTCGTTAAGTCACGTCTGACTCTTTGAGACCCCATGGACTGTAGCCCGCCAGGCTCCTCTGTACATGGGGTTTCCTAGGTAAGAATACTGGAGTAGATTGCCATTTCCTTCTCCAGGGGAGCTTCCTGACCCAGGATAGAACCCACTTCTGCACTGACAGGCGGCTTCTTTACCACTGAGCCACTACGGTAACACACAAATAGAGTCCATGGGTGCAAATAACTCTGTAATTATGAATTTTCATTTTTGAACTCTTCTTAAAGATTTATATCAAATACTTTTATTGACTATCTACTGTCACAAAGTTATCCTAATAAAGCTGCTGACCAGGTAAATTTCTACTAAAAAAAATTTAGAAAAATGTTCTGTTGGTTCTTTGGTAACTTTCTTCCCAACGTACATGCAAATTGGGGTCTGCTTACCTCTCCTGGCCGGATCTTAATGTAAAAGTTGTTCCGTTTGTATGAAATTTTTAGAACCTTTGGCCAAGCAAATCTGTTGATGCGAAGTCGGTCACGATATATCAACAAACCACTTGCACACACTCCTAACATGATGTCGACTCCTTCAGAATCCTGAAAAACAGCAGCGAGAAACGAAGGAGTCCTAGGCTTATCAGGTATCAAAGTATATTTTAAATTAAATGCAATTGCATCATGTGATACATGGCACAAGAATAAAGAGATCAGTGAATGATAACAGAGGCCTAAATTGGATTAAAAAACATGCTACCTTTTAGAATACAAAGTTAGAATATCAAAGCCATAGAGAAAAATAATAATGCATCTACAAAAAATGGTCATCTAGAAAAACAGTTAAAATGTAATATGTGTCTATGTATTGCTGGATCCCTTGGCTGTTTGGGCTTCCCTGGTGGCTCAGCTGGTAAAGAATCCACCTGCAATGCAGGAGACCTGGATTCGATCCCTGGATTGGGAAGATCCCCTGGAAAATGGTAAGGCTACTCACTCCAGTATTCTGGCCTGGAGAATTCCACAGACTGCATAGTTCATGGGGTCACAAAGAGTCGGACATGACTGAGCAACTTTTGCTTTAAATTTGGCTGTTCAGCTGAAACTATCAACATTGTTAATCGGCTGTACTCCAATACAAAAGAGAAGATTAAAAAAAAAAAAATGAAACAATCCCACTGCTGGGCATACACACTGAGGAAACCAGAATGGAAAGAGACACGTGTACCCCAATGCTCATCGCAGCACTGTTTATAATAGCCAGGACATGGAAGCAACCTAGATGTCCATCAGCAGATGAATGGATAAGAAAGCTGTGGTACATATACACAATGGAGTATTACTCAGCCATTAAAAAGAATACATTTGAATCAGTTCTAATGAGGTGGATGAAACTGGAGCCTATTATACAGAGTGAAGTAAGCCAGAAAGAAAAACACCAATACAGTATACTAACGCATATATATGGAATTTAGAAAGATGGTAACAATAACCCGGTGTATGAGACAGCAAAAGAGACACTGATGTATAGAACAGTCTCTTGGACTCTGTGGGAGAGGGAGAGAGTGGGATGATTTGGGAGAATGGCATTGAAACATGTATAATATCATGTATGAAACGAGTCGCCAGTCCAGGTTCGATGCATGATACTGGATGCTTGGAGCTGGTGCAATGGGACGACCCAGAGGGAGGGTATGGGGAGGGAGGAGGGAGGAGGGTTCAGGATGGGGAACACATGTATACCTGTGGCGGATTCATTTCGATATTTGGCAAAACCAATACAATATTATAAAGTTTAAAAATAAAATAAAATTAAAATTGCAAAAAAAAAAAAAATGAAGGATGAGCAACTCATCTATTTCCATTTATGGCTGGGTACACTATTTAAGCCTCCAGGTTGGAACCTATAAAAGGCTTGTCTGTAGCTCTGATTTAAGTATGAAAAATACTTCAGCCATTTAAAACACATTACCACTAAATAATAGCCTTGTGATGAAGATACTCATTGCTATGGAGATCTGTTAGTGGAGACTCTATTCACCCAGGTATCCTGGACTTATGATGTCCATACTGCACATAGAGGAGGTCGTCCAGGTGAAGGTGTGTTAATTGCAGTGGTGTTCAGAGCCTGGGTTCTCATCACTGGGTGCCAGGTCTGGCCAGACCACTTTACATACATTACTAATCTTCACTAGCATTTTTCTGAGCTAGTTGCTCTTATTATTCCCACTTTACAGGCAAGAAGACCAAGGCACAGATATGTTAGCTGTCCATCCCAGCTGAACATGGGCAGCCTGTTTCCAGGGGCAGGACTTAACTAATATGGACACTAGCAGACAGGCCCCATCCTTTCCTTTGAGTGTTTTGGGGTTTGTTGCTTTAAAAAGAGCCTTGATTTTTTAATATATCATTATAAAATTTGAGTCTAAAATAATTTTTTAAAGTGTGCACCTCCTCCCCAACAGGCCCCCAACACACACTCATCACCCAGTCGTACTCTTAATCACTTGGTTCCCAGACAAAAAATATAGATGCACTTAATATATATGTATAGGTTTGTTCTTAACAGATTTTTTTGATACAGATCGTTTTTAAAGTATTTTATTGAATTTGTTACATTATTGCTTTTCTCTGCAAGGTATGTGGGGATCTTAGCTCCCCGAGCAGGAATTGAACCTACATTCCCTGCATTGGAAGGTGAAATCTTAACCACTGGGCCACCAGGGAAGTCCTAGGCCTCTTTTTTTTTTTTTTTTAAACAAAAGGGGGATCGTGCTGTATTTGCAACTTGCTTTAGCTACCTGCATCCGACATCTTTAGGTCACTTCCTAGGGAGGTGTGATGAGGGGTCCCGGGGGTCATCAGAGATGTTATGTGAAGCTCAGGAGACGCCCCATGACCCGTTTGTGTCCCTTCAACGTTGTGTTCAGGTGAGATCAGGGTAAAGTGAGTATCAGTGGTGTCCTACGTGGGCTAAGGACAAAGTTCAGAAGGCGGGGCTGTGTGTGAGGCGGAGCCCCCCACCCGTTTTTCTCCCGTTGGAAAAAGGGTCACGGAGAGGCA
>NW_011495015.1:4602560-4652879 GCF_000754665.1 Bison bison bison | reverse complement strand
CTGAGGTCTGGGGACATGTCATTGTCAGGGCTGTCTCACTTTGAGTCACTGCAGCCCCAGCAAAGTGGGGAGAGAGACACAAAAGAACCCAAACAGGGGCTTCTGACTCATCCGTATGGGGGTGGGTGGACTGACGTCCTAAATCTCGCTAGTACAAAGCACAGGAGGAACATTTCCAGAGTCAAAAATAAGTATTCTGGTCCCTCTCTGGGCATGGTGAGGTTACACATACAATCTAATTGACATTTCTCCTTGGAAACGTATTGCTCCATTAGACACGACCTCACTCTAGAGAGATGGAAGGAACTGACGGCAGGATATGACGACGTAATCAGATTTCAGGGGAATTCAGAGACCAGAGACCACCCACCATTTATCAAGGGCTGTAACTGTAAGAGCAATTTACAGAGCTGTCACCTGACACTGGATGTAGCGGGCACGGTGGATGCTTAGATCCAGATGATCTGCTCTCGGGACCACCCAGGTGACCCCTCAGGCCTCAAGCAGATGTGTGTACGTGAGCAGGGCTGCTGGAATAAGGTCTCCTGAGTCACGGTCTTTGTGATGAAGAACTAGTAGGAAACACGCCTTTGGACGTTTACAACCTCTTCTATTATTATGTTTCATATCACTCATGAGTGTCCTTGAACCCTGAGAAGGTGGGAAACTATTTGTGGGGCCTTCAACACACTCACTTCTCCTGTGGCCCCCTATCATTACTGCGGCCAGCACACCCCAGGCAAATGTGCTGCCCCAAACTCCCCTTCCTCCTCCTCCTCCTTCCCCTGACCCAGGCTGGGGAAGAACCTGCTCTGTTTATCTCAGTGACCTACATGCTCAGCACGGCACCTGCCTAGCACATGTTAAGCTACTACGGATGGGTTGGAAGAAAAAGCAAACGAAGAAAGAAAATGTCAGGAATAAGCAGGGCTTAAAACTGGATGAATGTTTCCATTTCATTAAAGACACAGCAACCAAAAAATGGATTATTATTTTTTCTTTTGAACTTTTTGTTTTGGGGTAAAGCCAATTAATAATGCTGTGATGGTTTCAGGTGAAGTGGGAAGAGACTCAGCCATACATATACATGTATCTATTCTCCCCCAAACCCCACCCCTCATCCAGGCTGCCACATAAGGAACAGAGTTCCATGTGCTATATAATAGGTTCTTGTTGGTTAAAAAAAGGATACGTTTGATATCTATCTAGGGGCTTCCCTTGTGGCTCAGCTGGTTTAGAATCTGCCTGCAATGTGGGAGACCTGGGTTCGATCCCTGGGTTGGGAAGATCCCCCGGAGAAGGGAAAGGCTACCCACTCCAGTATTCTGGCCTGGAGAATTCCGTGGACTGTATAGTCCATGGGGTTGCAAAGAGTCAGACACGACTGAGCGACTTTCACTTTCACTTTGATATCTAGGTTTCTGCTGCAGCCCATAGCATCTAGCAGTAACTTGACAAACTGTATTGAAAGCTATAACCATGTGTTTGGGGACATGTGTTTAGCAGGGAGCATTGACGGAAGACCTGGACAGTCTCAGCCTGTCCCAATTAAAATAAACAAACCTACTATCCCTCAATCTAAAAGCACTATTCCAACTTCCCCATCCTTTATTATCTCCTGGTCCACAGGATATCCAATATGGATTTATATCTACATTTCCGAATCTTGTATGAAATAAACGCCTCTGACAGAGCCTTTAGAATGATATTAAACGACCAACAAGCAGAGACAGTCTTCTTCAGGAGAAAAACAAAGTATTAAGAACAGGTTTTTCCAAAACAAGGGACCTTCACCTAATGTAGGTTATTTATTCTTCATGGAGAGCTGTTGAGTCCAAGATCACAGTTCAGAATTTCTAACTAGGTGTTAAAACTCAGGGCCTTTCAATACTATCCACAGCAGAGAAGCATCTCACTTATAACCGGAAATTAGCTTTAATGTAATTCAGTAAATTTCCTCCTTGAAATGATGGAGGGCAGTTGCAGCAGAAAATGAAGCCCATAACCATATCATTTGTTATACTTAGCATTCAGATGAAATCCTATCACAGGCGGCACTGCCACTTCCTTAATTCTTTCTTTTTTAATTGGCCTAATTTCAAATCACATTATCAAATGAAAAACCAGCTATCTATTTTAATTTAGTCGTTAAAGCCATGTTAAGTGGCTTCGTTTTTCCCGATAGGAACAGTGACACATCCTGATCTGCCCTCCTCCTAAACAGAGGCCCATATCTTTCATTTATTTATTCTCCCTGGGTAGTGAGTGAGTCATCGTATGTATCAAAAATAGCTTTTGATTCACTCCAATTTCCAAGCTACCTTCATTTTTGTCTTGTTTCTTTATCTTTTGGCCATGCAGGGGAAAACTCTGAGAAAAACAATCTAAGTGTGTGTCCTTATTTTCTTTTTCAATTCCTCATTCTACCTTATAGCTGACATAAAACTATAAAATGCTATGTGATCTGAGTGCCAACTAAGTGAAAACCTGTAATAATTAACCGGCAAGTAAACAGAGCTACACCTGCTGTTGTGATTACACACAAATGTCAGTGCTCTTGGCTCTGCTGTACCAGCATTCCCCGGTGAAGCCCAGCCAAGTCTCAGAGATCCTGCTCGTACTGGAGCTTTAGGGCCTCAGAAGTTGCTCATCCTGAGTGATGTACAAATGATCCACAGACAAACCCAGTCAGAACGGCGCTCATTTGCTCACTATTATCTTGTCCAAACTCATTCTAAACCCATCAGCTTTCCAAATGCAGCATCAACAGAAAGTACAGATCATGTACTTCCCCTCCCAGGGGTCCCCAGCGTTGTTGAGATGTTTGCCTGAACAGAGCCTGCCAAAACCCTCTTCACTTACTGGCCCCAAACTTGACTGTATAAGACGCTCGCTTGCCTGGCAGCCTGTTGCGTGCACGTTCTTGTGAGGTCTGGACCGTGAGACCATACCACTCCGTGCACCGGAAGTCAAGGCATGTCCCCACC
Organism: Bison bison bison; assembly: GCF_000754665.1. NCBI lineage: Eukaryota > Metazoa > Chordata > Mammalia > Artiodactyla > Bovidae > Bison > Bison bison. The sequence continues at coordinate 4,649,892 of NW_011495015.1, read as the reverse complement.
CAGGAGGACGTCACTGTATCAGTCCAAGTCAGAAGCAGCTGCCCCTCAATTTCAAGCATGGATCTCTTCAACACGGCTGAAGGACCAGAATCTATCTCTAAGAGCCTAACACATCTTCTATGCTTTGATGATACAAGATTTCAGGAAAGCCTCTGCTTCCACGGCACTTCTATTCATAGCTGTTAGATAACAGACTAACATTCCAATGCTCACTCTCTCACTGTTGAAAAATACAAAGATTCCAGAAGTGTGACAGGGAGTAAAAGCAGCTAGTACTTTCTCCCCAACCTTAACCTGCCTACCTTTCAACCCCAACTTCTCTCTTCCTGAGATCCTGGAATCAAGATACAGCCTCAACAACTCACCCAGTGACTTAGCCTGGCTGGCTAACTTTACTTGAACTCCAAAATAATCCTCTTATTTCAAAGCACTGATTCTTTGTCACAGCATCTAAACCTTATGAAAGTAAAAGCGTTAGCAGCTCAGTCGTGTCCGACTCTGTGCTTCCACAGACTGTAGCCTCTGTCCATGGAATTCTCCAGGCAAGAATACTTGAATGGGTTGCCATTCCCTTCTCCAGGGGATCTTCCCAACCCAGGGATCGAACCCAGGTCTCCTGCATTGCAGGAAGATTCTTTACCATTTGAGCCACCAGGGAAGCCTAAACTTTACAGACAGTTTTAAAAATTTAACAAGAATTTACTGACTGCCTGGTGGATGTCCAGAACAAGGGTATACATAGCAATTTAGCACACAATATTTGTGACAACCGGGCCTTGTACACACTTCCATGAAATCAGAAAGTCTGGAGTGTTAAAGTGTATACCTTGGCATGGTGTAAATCGACCCCATACATGGAGAGTTTTTTGGCGTTTTCCAAAAAATGCATCTCTGCTTCTGCTGGCGTCATTCCTCTGATAAGAAATGAAAAGTATCAATTACAATACTGTTGTTTTTTTTTTTTTTAACAAACCTGGTGAAAGATAGTGTTAGTTGCTCAGTCGTGTCCAACTCTTTGTGATCCCATGGACTGCAGCCCACCAGGCTCCTCCGTTCATGGAATTCTCTAGGCAAGAATACCACAGTGGGTTGCCATTTCCTTCTCCAGGGGATCTTTCTGACCCAGGGATGGAACCTGGGTCTTCCTCATTGCAGACGGATTCTTTACTGTCTGAGCCACCAGGGAAGCCTTTGAACCTGGTGGGGCTGTAATATTTCCCACTTAGCTCACGTGCAAGTTCCCACAGAGACACTGATTTGTGCTCTAAGGGAGGTAGGGTGCGGGGGAGAATATCAGAAAAATGACTTTTAGCTGAAACAGCACAAGGACATCCCAAGTGGGAGTGGAACCACCAACCACCCAGAATGTATCAGACCCAGAACCTCACTCCACTGTGTCCCATCCTCAAGCCATTAACCTGGAGGTCCCAGGAGAAGCAGGCAGTGCAGGGGACGCCCACCCACCGAGCACAGCTCAGACAAGATGCTCTCCGGGCCCCTGCCGCTCACCTGTGGCTCTTGTGCAGCTCGATGACCTTGTCTTCCAGTTCTTTCGTGTGGTTTGGGGCGAAGCGGAACTCGCTGATATAGTCGCTGCCACACTCGTCCGGGTCGTAGTCACCCAGTTCCGACTGCACGGTGTAGGAGCCCAGCAGGGCCAGTGTGACAAAGGAGCAGGGCAGCCTGCCGGACACGATGTCGTCACGCAGCTGCAAGCAGAGGTAGTACCTTCCGGGGGCCAGAGGGCGGGTGGAAAGCCAGAGTTAGGAGACCGGAAAGGAGCCCGCACAGTCCCAGGCGGGCAGCAGGCAACTTCTCCCCGCGCAACGACCCGCTGGGACACTCTGTCCAGCATCTCTATTTGGATCTCCACACCAAGGGAAGACATACTTGGCCACAAAATGTAATATTTAAGGGCATCTAGTGGCAACTCCACGTTTGTCATCAAACATAGATGCGTTCATGATGCACAGGGTAAAGGAAACCTACAGACTGTCCCTCTAACATTAAGGTAATGCTGAAGGTCAAACTCTCTGGGTAGGGGGAAGACAATTCTAATATTAAAACAGTGCTCTTAAATATAATGATGAGACCCCAAAGCCTAAAGGAAGACTCATTTTGCTATCTAGATGAAAGGTCCTGCCATGGGACCAAGATAAACCGTGGCTGTGCCATCACAAACATGGCTTGCCACCTCCTGCATCCTGAAATGAGGGTCTCTTTAGAGTGGATGCCTTCTCCTGTGTTAAAGTCTCATTTTTTAAAATGAAGATAACTTAAACTGTTATGAAGACTTTGAAGAATTTGTACTTAAAATCTCTTCACTAAAAGGAAACAATTTTAAATTGGGGGAATCCAGAACACCTTCTGTATAATTTTGCCAATATTAAATATCTCCATTAATAATTGACTTTTATCTTCTGTTATTTTGCTTCTAAGAGTTATGGATATAATACTAATTGGAGAAGACTCCACAGTAAATGGAAACATTGACGAATTTTAATGATACTCTTCACGGCCCAGAATATGAGTATAAATGATAAAATATACCTTGCACTTTTCACATAAAAAACAAACTGCTGAAGCTGAGGGCTATGATTAAGTCTTAAGGTCCCCTCGCAATATGGCTTTTAAAGGTGATGATATAAATGCTGTGTAATCTAGATACAAAGATTTCTACAAATTTCACAGGTTCTAGTCAGTTAGACAGCATCACCGACTCAATGGACATGAATTTAAGCAAACTCCAGGAGAGAGTAGAGGACACAGGAGCCTGGCGTGCTGCCATCCGTGGGGTCACAAAGAGTTGAACAGGACTTAGCGACTGAACAACAACAAACATGACATAAATAGAAAGGAATCATGTACTAGATTTCATATCCAAGTATATACAGGCTGTCTAACCACAAATTAGCCACAAATTAGCTGTATAGCCACAACATTACTAGAAAGTATATATAAATAAGAAATTATAAATTGTTCTTTGATTTAATGTACATATAAAAGAAATCTTCTGGAACTAGTTTTTCCTCTTCTCTGACATGTCTACTGGAATTATTTTTCATCATAGCAAGTGACTGAAACTTTTGAGTAATTTCTCTTTCCTGAAAAGCTTGCCAAGAAGGATGTACAGCTACACTGTACAGTATCACTCTGACTGCTTATAAATTTACTACAAAACACAGTAGAAGACCTGGGATTCCAAAGCAGAAAGCACTTGAAGAGGCCTAAAAAGACATGCAGCAAACCCAGGATCACTTCATAAAGAGATTCTTCCTTACACTCAAAGCTCAGCCACCGGGCCAGACTGATATTCCTTTCTTAACGTTCTTTCCCCAAAACAAATGAATCATTTTCCTCGTATATAGAAGGCATGGAAGGTAAACTCTTAAATGTGCATGTGTTTATGTATATTTGTGTGTGTGTGCATGCCTGTGTGTACACACACACAAATACACAAAACAGCCACCAACGTATCAGACTGGTTATATACAAAGGCATACGCATCTGAAGACACATTTCCAAGTTTTAAAGCAGGAGCACCAGGAGTTGCCATATTATTTCAGGCTGAATCCCATCCAATTTGACTGCAGTGGGAGGATGACAGCATCTCAATTCCGTGTTTTCCCACCGGGGTCAGGCAGTAGGAAGTATCAGCTTAACACCAAAGATTCAACTGTGAACAGATACCATTCGGCAAATCTTCTTATCAGATGTTTGCTCCCATTCAGCTGTCTTCTGTTCGCCCTTTGGGCGCAGTCGACTAAGAAGCTCACCAGGTGTAAGCCTGCTCCCTTCCCCAGAATTTAAGAGAAGCACAGCCCCCAACATGACTGCCTTTTTCACAGCCAACTTTCAAATACCTGGTGATATCCTCAGAGAGCTGGGCAGGGTCTGGTGGGTAAAATTTCACATTAAACGAAAAGTGCCAAGCACCACCTATGGAGAGGAGAAAAAATTTATAACAAAATTGCAGACAATCCTTTGTACTTATTATACTAACTGATAGCTAGAGCTGTCTTAACTCTAGGCACTAACTTGCTGACAACTCTGAATCATCCCTGGAAAATGGTGACTTTTCTGTTCAGTGAAATCCGCAGGTAACGCGGCAACTACACTCAATCTCTTATCTCCCCCATTAAATCCTTTACTGGAGCTTCTAACAAGCAAGGAAATTGACTAAATTTGCTCCCTTTCTCAGGGACGAAGGTAAGCTTTGGGAAGAGGGAAAAATAGTAAACGGTATGGAAAGGCCTCAATTGGACAAGACTGGAGCTGGCCGGATCCATCCTCTGAAGTTCTGGGGAGCTCACATACCAACACTGCAGAGATAACCCCGTTTCCCTTGTCTTGTCTGTTTCGTTTCTACAGGTCAGATCCTCTAATAATACATGTCAAGGGACTATTCAAAATATTTTTATTTTACAGGAAAAGTCTGCTGTCATATTAAGGGATGATCTGCTCTATGGGTCATTCGGAAAGCTCTCTTCTTACTCGGGGAAATTTCTGATTAAAGAGACACTGCGGGTATTTTCTGTGCATCCCCAAACCCACCCCTCCTCATCATCCCCTGATCAGGATGGGTCCTCACTGCATGCTGCCATTCCTCTTCCTCTAGCATCTCTTCTGGCCTCTCCAGTGGGGAAGCAGGTCAACCAGACATCAGCTCACGGGTACCTGCTCTTGGGCCAGTCTACACACATATGTGAGACATCATGAGCTTCCCTGAGCTCTGCCTTTGATTCATGCTCTTTGGCTCAGAAGGTAAAGAATCCACCTGCAATGAGGGAGACCCAGGTTTGATCCCTGGGTCAGGAAGATCCCCTGGAGAAAGGCATGGCTGCCGACTCCAGGATTCTTGCCTGGAGAATTCCATGGACAGAGGAGCCTGGCGGGTCACAGTCCACGGGGTCTTAGAGAGTCGGACACAACTGGGTGACTTAACACTTTCACACCTAACCAGGTTTATTACTTTAAATGTGGAAAAAAACACATTTTTTTTCCCCTACATTTACTCTCTCTGTGGTCACCCTGTCACATGTTTTCCTCTTGCTCTTTCCATTTGACCTTTTAACGTGGCACATTACTGAGGCCTGGGTGCTCCTGGCTGGGAACTGTTCTCATTTGTTCTCTGCACCCAGTAAGCACAGTGCGAGGGCCTGCTGCTTCTTAACGGCTGCAGAGAAGAGCCTCCGGGTCTCCCAGCTCTGGTGCTGGAGGCCTTTCCTCTGAGCCACACTCTTCCTCTCGCTCTGTGATTCCTGTCCTTGCAGTCCCACCCTTATGCTTCAAACACTTTCCTAGGCTTTCTTTCTTTCTTTATGACTGCTCTGGGTCTTTGCTGCTGCATGTGGGCCTTCTCCAGTTGTGTCGAGCTGGAGCTACTCTCCAGTTGGGGTGCACCGGCTCAGCAGGGGTGGTGCAGGGGCTTAGTTGTTCCTCAGCACGTGGGATCTTCCCGGGCCAGGGATTGAAGGCATGACCCCTGCATTGGCAGGCAGATTCTTTACCACTGAGCCACCAGGGAAGCTCTTTCCTAGACTTCTAACACACCCCATCTCGCCTCCTCATTCCATGACTCCTGGAAGCTCCATTCTCTCCCAGAGTTCTTCCCAAATATTCACAAGAAAAGTGCCAGCATGATAAGTACACGCCAGCTTTAGCCTTTGCATTATTCTCTTGCTTGAGTAGCACATGCTCAGGCTGCATAGGTTACCTGTGTTTCTGTCATCAACGGCATGGTCCATTTATTAATTCTGGTTTGTTCTTGACATTATTACTCATATTACATTTAGGTTTCCACCTGGCAGGGATCCCTCTTAAGTTGACTTACAAAGGACTTAGCATGGGACCAGGTATTACTGGGTGTTTCATGTCATTTCTAAACCACCCAGAAAATATTCCCAAAACACCAGCTCTAAGAGTTACAAGTCATAACATATCTGTCAATCAAATATATTCTTAGTGATTATTCTTCCCCCTGTTCTTGAAAAAGTCCTCCTGTTATTCTAAAAATAATCTGGTTTGATTTTACTCTCCTATTGATCCCTGTTCACTTCCTGCTAAAACAGAACACTTGCCAACAGTGAAGTTTACAATGGGAGCTGGCTCACCCCCAAGCAACTGGAATGAAAGCTAATGGATTAGTTATGGGAAATGGATTTATTGCTCTTTTATAATTTTCATCCACTTTAAAGTGAATCCAATGAATCGTTTAGCAATGTAATTAAACAAACTCATAATAAATTCAGGGTAAACACTCTAAGTTGGAAACTAAGAGGTAATAAAAATAGAAGAAAGATATTTCAATGCAAAAATCCTCATTACAGGAAAGTGAGTTTCAAAGGACTGTGGGCCTGAAAAGCATCTGAGGGGCTTGGTAAAAATGTCAATCCCTAGGCTCCACTCTACTCTACTCCATAGCTCTGATCTCCACAAGGAGATCAAACCAGCCCATCCTAAAGGAAATCAACCCTGAATATTCACTAGAAGGACTGATGCTGAAATTGAAGTTCCAATACTCTGGCCACCTTATGCAAAGAGCTGACTCACTGGAAAAGACCCAGACGCTGGGAAAGATTGAGGGCAGCAGGAGAAGGGGGCGGCAGAGGAAGAGACGGTTAGATAGCATCACTGACTCAATGGACATGAATTTGGGCAAACTTCGGGAGATGGTAAAGGACAGAGGAGCCTGGCATGTTGCAGTCCATGGGGTCCCAAAGAGTCAGACACAACTTAGTGACTGAAGAACAACAAGTTCCACTCTCAGAGGTTTTTATTCTGGAGATTTGAAACACAGCCAAGGAACCTATGATTTCAATAAACGCCCTTATGGTTCTCATACAGTTGGTCTTGGGGACCACACTTTGAAAATCACTAATCCTAAGGAATTCATTGGAAGGACTGATGCTGAAGCTGAAGCTCCAATACTCTGGCCACCTGATGTGAAGAACTGACTCATTGGAAAAGACCCTGATGCTGGGAAAGATTGAAGGCAGGAGGAGAAGGGGGCGACAGAGGATGAGATGGTTGGATGGCATCCCTGACTCGATGGACATGAGTCTGAGCAAGCTCTGGGAGTTGGTGATGGACAGGGAAGCCTGGCATGCTGCAGTCCGTGGGTTCTCAAAGAGTCTGAGACACAACTGAGCAACTGAACTGAACTGAAGATTATAACTCAAATGACAATGAGGTCTCATAGGACATTATTTTGAAAAGTGGGAAAGCTTAAAGAAAATATAATCTATACCATAATCAAGGGGGAAAAAATCCAGTGAAATGAGGCATAAAATTTGAAATTAATATGCAAGGCAGATTTAAACTGAAATATATATCCCCATAGAGAGTTTGGTAGGAACAAATCACTGAGAAGCTATGGTTATGCCATAAATAGGCCTGTGATCCTGAATCTGCTCAGATGACTCTGGTTAGAGACTTCACAATTGGAGGAGTCTCAATGCATAAAAATGACATTCTATAACACTGATATAGGCTTTTAAATTACAAATTTATGATAATTAGAAAACTGTGAAACTAAAGAGAATTCATTATTATGCAAAAATTCTAACTTTAGTCTTCTATGCCTGCCAAATCTTAAAATGTCTAAATATACTATGTTTATAGCATAAATGACTATCATATATTCTATATCATAAAATCACTATATTATAAATACACTATATCCTAAAATAGTAGATTCAGAAATTTTAGATCTGTTAGGCATAAAAGATGACTGGAATAAGAATTTTTTTATAAGCACGAACTCTACAGGCTCAGAATTTTCTATTTCTCATAAATTTGTGATTTAAAATCTCTATCAGCTAGATTGCCATTGTCTTGAAAATCTCATGCTAGAGAACTACTGTGGGGCTACAACATAAAAATAATGGAAATATCCTTTTATTATGTGTGTTTAGAAGAGAAGGTGATTGTACAATAATTACATGAGGCCTGATAATACTTTTCTGCCTTGATACTAACAGAATGTAACTTTGGTGGAAAGAAGGTATTTAGTACCCAGGAAACAATGAGAAATATAGATAAAAACACCAAATTCCATTTCCAAAAAAATCCCAATTTTCTGTGCCTCCTTTGTCTGCACGATTATCTCTTGGTTTTATGTTTCTGTCACAAACACTGTCTAATCTACATGAGGAAAATTTGCTTTAAATCTCATGTCTGATTGTCCCTTTAGCTTGTCTCTTAGAAAGAAAGGTAGGACAAAGGATAAATGGGAAATAAAGAGAGAGAGACAGAGAAAAAAAGAATTCCATTAACAGCAAAAAAAACTACCTGTTAATACATACAGCCTTTCCTGCAACAGTACTATGATTTATCCTTGAACATTTAATAGATTTTCAAAGTGCTTTGTGACTATAAATCACCCAAGTACGAAAGAGTATTTTATTAATTAGGTCACTATAAGGAACTTAAATAAAGCACACAAAATGCTAAGACATATTTCAGCACATCTGCTTTTAATAACTCCATAAAAAAGTTCTCAGAACAAATTCATCATCTTAAGTTTTTACTGGACCTCTCTGGATAAAGGTGTGTTTTTATCTACTTATCACACCTGTAGCTTTCCCTGGTTTCAATCCCAATTTATTTCTATCAAACTACTTCATTATCAAGTTTCTTGTTAGTGATGACACCAAATTCCTCTCAAAAATATGGTAAAGATGTTTTCACTGTACAAATAATTCATCAGGCTCTCTACTATCTGAGGAAAAATTCACTATTTTGAGATATTACCTAGCATTAAACCATTTCAAACTGCTTACTACTAATTACTTTTTATTTGCACCTAGCACATTCAAAGGCACTAGAAAGATGTTTCTCTTTTAATAGTAAACTGTTGAAAACTTCAATGGAAATGATGTTCTTATTAATAAACTCGTCTTAAATTTTGTCTCCAAATAGAATCAGTTGCTCTGGAAAATTAAACTAGATTTCATGGACAAAAAAAATGAACTGCTTGAAAAAATTAACTAGTTATTTGAAATTATAAAGTATATCTACCTGTTATCATTTATCCATAGTAAAAAGCAATAGCCACAGAAAAGGGTTAAATAAAAAATTAGTTGTTCTCAACCCCTTACCCCGCAGGGACATTTCTGGGGGGTATTTACTATTAATAACATTCATGCTCTTCCCAAATATCCACATACCTATATACATGCATAACTCTGTCTTGCTGCACCGTACCGCACCGCACGCTGGAGTCTTAGTTCTGAACCCTCACCCCCTGCAGCGGAAGCGTGGAGTCTTAGCTACTGGACTGCCAGGGAAGTCCCTATGCATAATTCTGTTTAAACAAATATGATTTATTTCTTTCAGGTCTCACTAATGAGAGCTAAAACTATACTCTATCTCATTCTATTTAATAGCTACCTAGTATTTCAAGGTATGGCTATTTCATGATCGATTTAATCATTTCCTTATACATGGATATTTAAGTTGAAACAGTTTTCTGCTATGCCAATGGTATTACAATGAACTTTCCTACACGTACACATATGTACATACTCCTGTCTAACACACACACTGATAACACTTCTACAAGTAAAATTAGGGGTCAAAGAATAAGTACCTTTTAAATTCTAATAAATATTGACAAAAAGTGTCTTCTTAAAGGGTTATATTTCTCCCAATTGAGTACAAAATTGCCAGTGCAGGGAATTATTAAAATTTTAAAATCTTTGCTCTGGAAAATTAAACTAGGTTTTATTGATAAAAAATGAACTGCTTGAAAAAATTAACTAGTTATTTGAAACTATAAAGTATATCTTTTACCATTTATCCATAGCAAAAAGCAACAGCTATAGAAAAGGGTTAAAAATTAAAAAAAAATCCTCACTCTCAACTGCCTATGCTACAGTGCCATTTTCACTGAATAGGTGAAAAAATGTCTCATTTTAATTAGCAGTTAATTACTACTAAGATTTAGCACCCTGTCTAATTCTTATTAGTTACCTGTTTTAAACTTTCTGTGTTGCTCCTGTAGTTGTTTTGTCCATTAGGAAATGTGAAATGTGCATTTCTTAATTTGCCTTTAGGGGCTAAGGAAAGAAGCTATCATCAGATAATAAAATTCAGTCTGACTTGTTATTAAATGACTGTTACTTCTAGCTTGACTGCTTGCCTTTCATACTTTGGTTAGGCATAATATAACATTAATAATTAAATTTGGAACTTTAAAATGATTGTCAATGGGGGCACCACTTGATTAAATCACATCTCACATCTGTGTACAGGCAAGGGACTAGGTCAAAAGTCATGTCATTTTATTCCCAAGTTGTCATAATTCATAAAGTGTGATGGGTATCTGAACCAGACAAATCTGCCAAAAATAAAACTTGAGATCTTAATCTGTCTTTCAAAATACTGTATCCACACCAGCCACGTGGGTATGAGGTACTAATTCAGATAAGCCCACGGTTTGAAAATCTCCCTCCCATTTCTATACAAAATAATCCAAAAGAACTTACTTCGAATCTGTTTTTTAATTTCCTTAGCAGGATCCAACCAGTTCTGAAAAAGAAGTGAGAGTCTGAATATGAATCAGAGAAGAACAGAAACGATTTCGTGTTGAGTGGGTAGAGACACGGGCTAAGTGCATTTGGGAGGGAGCAGGGAATGGCTGTCGGAAGGGCCTCCAGCTGGGTCCTGCCCCTAATATGTCCAGCTGCCTTCACTCGTCCCGAGAGGGCCCAGGCTCTTGTCTCTTGAGAAGATGTGTATATGTGCAGGATTTAGGCTGGACAAAATTCTTTTACAAGTGCCTTCAGAGATTCAAGCTAGCATAGAAACAGAGTAGAAAAGATGGTGGATTCTGTGTTCAAACAAATTAGGAGAAAAAAATGAAGATACAGCCACCCCCCAGTCACTGCAGAGGATTGGTCACAGGACCCCAGATGACACTGAAATCTGGGGATGCTCAAGTCCCTGATATGAAATAGCACAGTATCTGTATACAACCTATACAATCCCCTCACATACTTGAAGTCATCTCTAGATTATTTCTAACACCTAATACAATGGAAATGCGATAGAAAGAGCTGCTGGTACACCAGCAAATTAAAATTCTGTTTTTGGAACATTCTGGAATTTTCTAAAAAAATATTTTTGATCTTCTGTTGGTTGAATCTGCAGATGCAGAACCTGAGAACACATAGAGTTGGCTACGTGTAATGTGACTCCACTGATGTCCTAGCTGTTCAGTTTCCCATGGAGTGACTTCTGTGATTATAGATTTTAAAGCACCTTCTTAAATGCATTCCTAACAAACACTTGTTTGAGACTTTATGATTTTCTTCATCAGAACACTCAGGCATTTCATGATGAAGTGAAGACATCACCCAGTGAATCCAGCCAAGATTAAGTACGATTCACAGAATGACAACCAAACAAGTAACATTTATGAACACGATTGTGGTGGCTCAGTTTCCAGTATTAAGGAGACAATTTGTTCTTCCTCATTTCTCAGGTGGTTGAGAGGATAAGTGAGGAAAAGGCCTAATGAGCCTGCATCAGCTGTGAGAGTCTACAGAGGCAGACTGGATACCTAAGACAAGACCCCTCTCATATTGTGACGCAGCCAGAATATGAAAGCATAATGAGATGAATTAACAGTAAGATGGCATCCAGTGGACATGTTTCCCGTGTATCAATGTATTTGATTCTCAGTGGCTCAAATCCACTGACGTATTATCATACCCTCCCCAAAGCACTATATAAAATGCTTTTCTGGAAGCATAAAGAACTCAAGCATGAAGAGCAGAAACACTGACTTAACTGTTTCCAAAAGACTCAAGATTGAAGAAGTTGTCGATAATTTCCCTCATGAAGAAATAAGGTGATAAACAGCATTTAGGGCCTCAGACAGTACATGTGAGGTGTAGGGGTGCGAGGGGTGGGTGGAGAAGACGATCTACCGATTCAGTGTCAGTTCACTTTCTTGCAGTGAAGGGCAGCTGAAGCCAGAAGATTCTCTATAGCTTTGAACCACTCACCTTCTGGTTTTCAGCATCTCGATATGTAAGCCCAAAATAGTCTTTCTCTAGCAAATTCAGATGTTCACAGACTTTATCAAACAGCACTTGGCCTCTGGAGCGTTTCTGTGAAGAACAAAACAGAAAAACAAGTTACCAAAAAAGTTCTTCAATTGCCACCATTAAAACGGGTACACTTTAAAATGTTGCTTGTTGTAACTGTTCAGTAAATGATGAGTGGGTGTGATCAGTTCAGTGGGGTGCCATTGCAGGAGATGTAAGAGATGAGGATTCGATTCCTGGGTTGGGAAGATCACGTGGAGTAGTAAATGGCAACCCACTCCAGTACTCTTGTCTGGAAAAAAGGCAATCATCTGGGGGAAAAAAATCCATTAGCTTAATTTATGGTGATACACAGCATCTATCATGTTTTCATGTGAGACTTTAAAGCTCTTTCAACTTGGCCTTGGAGTCTGAGATGGATTAACCGTCAGCAATTAAGCTAAACTACTTTTTGTTTGCATAGTAGCAACATTTCACATCTTGTACATTAAGCATATTTGTCTTTAAGATTTAATACAGTAAGAGAAAAATAAGAAAATTGATAAACAATGGGCATGCCAAAAAAGAAAGTATTCAGAAGATCTGTAAGGTGGTATGTATTACTGTGCAACTGCAAATATATTGGAAATTACTCAGCCCCCTCAAGCATGACTATTTAGGAGAAAAGATAAATTTAGGATAGAAAAGTGAAGCCTGGTTTATAGCTAGCTAAATAATCAATGTTGTATTTGAATAAAGTTTAATAATGTATGAAAATAAATTACATGATAGCAAAACTGCTTAACACTCAACGGATATGAGTAAATGGTATGACAACAAAATGCTGCCTGCTAGTTTAAATCTTATATTTGTAAATAATGGAATATTGCTTCTGAAAAATTCTTAATAAATTATAAAGTTTTCACACACACAAAAAACAAACTGGTTCTTCTGATGCTTCCATTGGTAAGATCTCCAGTTTAAGAGAAAAGAACACAGAGGTGCAGAGGACTTAGATGAGAGAGGCAGTCTTGCTGCTGCCTATGTTGGTGGCTTTAACAGATAAACCTAATTCTGAATCTTCCTTATGTCCCCTACATCTGTGCAGACCTCTCTCCCTCTGTAAAATGGGTATGATGCCATCTATTTATTTGCAGCGTTGTTGTTCACTCACTCAGTCATGTCTGACTCTTTGTGACCCCATGGACTACAGCATGCCAGGCTTCCCTGTCCTTCACTATCTCCCAGAACAAAAACATTCAAACTTGGTCCAATGATTACACACATCAAGCATCCCACAAACATCAGCTGTTATCAGCCTAAGTGACAAGTGGCAGAATATGTAATGTAGGACTCAGTTTGCCGTTTTGTTGCAGGAGAACAAACACAGCTCCTTGTGGGGCTGATAAACATCCTTAGTACTAAAATTCTGCTAGTGGTAAAGAACCAGCCTGCCAGTGCAGGGGACATAAGAGATGCGGGTTTGATCCCTGGGTCGGGAAGATTCCTCTGGAGAGGGCATGGCAACCCACTCCAGTATTCTTGCCAGGAGAACCCATGGACAGAGGAGCCTGATGGGCTACAGTCCACAGGGTTGCAAAGAGTCAGACAGGACAGAAGCAACTCACCACACACACAACATTAAAATATCCTGCTCTGGGACTTTCCTGATGATCCAGTGGCCAAGAACCCCCACTCCCAACTGCAGAGGACCTGGGTTCAATCCTTGGTCAGGGAACTAGATCCCATATGTCAAAACTAAGATCTAGTGTAGCCAAAATAAATAAACAATTTTAAAAAATACCCTGCTGTTTTTAAGATATCAATTATGTTTATTGCCTAACTGCTTTAAGCAGAACATAATATACACAACACATACACATACAAATAAACAGCAGTGTCTGGCCAAGTACTTTCTCAATGAGCAAAAACAAACACAGATAAATAAATAAACCTTACTCTACAGAAACTTCTACTTTCTTTGACCCAGCGGACCTCAGCCAGGCCCTCAATGGAGGAATTATTCTCATCATGCTGCAGGCAGCCTTGGACATCGTTTTAATTATCTGTCTTCTTCCTTTTGTTTAACAGGTGGAAAGGCTAGCTCAGGCAGAGACCACTGTGCTAGCTGGTTCTTACTTTTCTGGCTCCTCACCATTTGATTTCTATTAATGACCTATGTGAGAGTTGGACCAAAAAGAAGGCTGAGCACCGAAGAATTGATGCTTTCAAACTGTGCTGCTGGAATAGACTCTTGAGAATCCCTTGGACAGCAAGGAGATCAAACCAGTTAGTCCTAAAGGAAATCAACCCTGAATATTCACTGGAAGGACAGAAGCTGAAGCTCCAATACTTTGGCCACCTGATGCAAACAGCTCATTCATTGGAAATGACCCTGATGCTGGGAAAGATTGAGGGCAAGAAGGGAAGGGGTTGATAGAGGATGAGATAGCTCAATGGCATCACCGACTCAGTGGACATGAATTTGATCAAACTCCAGGAGATAGTGAAGGACAAGGAAGACTGGTGTGCTGTAATTCATGGGGTGAAAAGATGGGGGTCACATGACTTAGCGACTGAACAACAATGACCCACAGCTTTCTCTTGAATAGACTACTTTTCTTAAACATATTTGAATACTATATATTTATATACACACACACATATATATACTTTTTAGTTTTCCACTATTTTACACCTTTAATACAATATTAAAATTCATTCATTAAATTAAATATAATCACACACAAAATTCTTTTCAGGCTTCCTTTTCCACAAATTTCTATATTCATATTAGTTTGGCCTTTCTTTTTTTTTTTCCACATAGAAATAACCAGTTCAGGGCAAAATTACTTTCTTTTTCTTTCACTAACAAACAGTTTGTAAGACAATAACATAGTGGTCCATTCTTAACCCTGAGGGGTTTGGGGGGATTTGTTTCTGTCTGTTTTGGCTCTAAGAACCAAGACGGTTTGTTTAGAATCTACTATAATGTTGTCGTTGTTGTTCAGTTGCTAAGTCAAGTCTAACTCTCTGCAACCCCATGGACTGCAGCACGCCAGGCTTCCCTGTCCTTTACCATCTCCCAGAGTTTGCTCAAACTCACGTGCATTGAGTTGGTGAGGCCGTCCATCCATCTTGTCCTCTGTCATCCCCTTCTCCTGCTTTCAATCTTTCCCAGCATCAGGGTCTTTTCCAATGAATCGACTCTTCACATCAGGTGGCCAAAGCCTTGGAGCTTCAGCATCAGTTCCTTTCAGTGAATATTCAGGGTTGATTTCTTTTAGGATTGACTGGTTTGATCTCTCCTACTATAGATGGTTGGGCTTCCCTTGTGGCTTAGCTGGTAAAGAATCCGCCTGCAATGCGGGACACCTGGGTTTCATCCCTGGGTTGGAAAGATCCCCTGGAGAAGGGAAAGGCTATCCACTCCAGTATTCTGGCCTGGAGAATTCTATGGACTGCAGAGCCCATGGGGTCGCAAAGAGCTGGACGCAACTGAGTGACTTTCACTTTCACTACAGATGGTTATATGTAAACAATGAAATTCCTATCTACTAAATCTCACCATAGCCGCCAGCCAGTTGGATGACACCACAAAGGCCTCTCACGTTATGTGGGCCTTCTCCTGCTCATCCTTGATTGAGAATGGAAGACTCCATAAGGAGCCAGGGATCACGGACTCGAGGATATAGGGCCCCTGTGCTCATGGCCAACATCACTATGATCACAGCTCACTGCCCCAGAGCCTAGACATGGCATCTGCACACGTAAAGGGAAAGACCCTGGTGATGGCTGGAGTCGAGACAGGACACAAAACAGGACTATTTTCCAGCCCCACACAAGTTCCCCTCTGTAATCACTCTCACCTCCCCCAAACTGATAGTTTTTACACAGATGATTTTTTTCTAGCATATTATTCGAGTTTTTCAAGTCAATTATTTCTACATGTTTGACATCATGTGCATCTTTGGGTAATAGTATCTAAAATATGACTAAAGCTCAACAGTCACCCGGAATTTCTAGAGAATTTATGTTAAATATTTGTTTCCCAGAGAAAGGATGTTCATGAAGTGATCAAATCTAGGCACCTAATTTTCATGGGGTGTGTTTATATATTGCCATAATGAGTCAAGAATTCAGTAGATTCAAAAACGTTTTTTTGGACAGAGTTATTCTAAAATCAATGGATAATTTACTTAACTGGAGACAAACACTTTTTAATCTCATTTGCTGTTTCCTGAGAGTTGATAAGTCATGTCACTGACTCAAATGCATTCGCAGTTCATGTAACCCTTCACTATTAACACAGGAACATCATGAAATCCTGAGTTTGCTTTGCAGTTACAAACCAATGGGCTTCCCAGATGGCCCAGTGGGTAAAGAATCTCCCTGCCAACGCAGGAGACATGGGTTCAGTCCCTGGGTTGGGAAGATCCCCTGGAGAAGGAAATGGCAACTCACTCCAGCACTCTTGCTTGAGAAAGCCCATGGACAGAGGAGCCTGGTGGGCTACATGCCATGGGGTTGCAAAAGAGTTGAACACGACTTAGTGACTAAACAACAACAAACCAACGATGGACTGCCCTCTCTTGACTCTTTTTTTCCTCTTAAAACTGGATTTCTAATAGAGAAGATGAGGATACAGCTATCACCACCACTCAAACACAGGAGATGAAACAAGTCTTTCTGCAACATTAATGAAACTTCCCGAAGTCAAAGCTACTCCAGGATTTTTATGTCTGTAAAACACTGGTTCTCAAGGCATAGCTTATCCATCAACATCACTTGGGAAGTTTATATTAAAATGTTTATTTTCACTTTCATTTGTCTGCTTAGAGGAACAAGTTTTAAAAATTAACTTCAAAATGTTTCAGGATTGGGGAATTTCAAACAGTTCCAAAAGTACAGACAACAGTATCATGAAACCCTGTATACTTATCGCCCAGTTTTAACAAATGCCTTTTGAAGATCACAACCTTGGTTCATCTGAGTTTTGCTCCCCTCATCCTACCCGACAGTTATTTGGAAGCATCTAAGCAAATAATTTTGTCTCTATTTATCTTAGCATTTAACTCTGCTCTTTCAAAAAGTATAATTGCAATGCCTTCATCACATTTAAACAAAATTAGCAATCAGTCCATACTATCACCAAATGTGTAGTCAGTGCTTTAATTTCTCCAATTGTTTCAAAGCTTTTCTTTTCATTTTCTTTGATAAGCCCATACATTGCAATGCTGCTGCTGCTGAGTCGATTCAGTCGTGTCCAACTCTGTGCGACCCCATAGACGGCAGCCCACCAGGCTCCCGTCCCTGGGATTCTCCAGGCAAGAACATTGGAGTGGGTTGCCATTGCCTTCTCCAATGCATGAAAGTGAAAAGTGAAAGTGAAGTCGCTCAGTCCTGTCTGACTTGTAGCGACCCCATGCACTGCAGCCTACCAGGCTCCTCCGTCCATGGGATTTTCCAGGCAAGAGTACTGGAGTGGGGCGCCATTGCCTTCTCCGATACATTGCAATAGGCTGTCATATCTCCATAGTCTCTCTGAAACTGCAAGCTTTCCATTTATCCTGGTTTTCCTGTTGAAATTAACTTGTTTTGGAAATCAGGTCATTTGCCTGCAGAGTTCCCTCAGTCTAGACTTGCTGCTCGCATCTTCATGGTGTAATTTAACACGTTCCTCTGTCTTTTGTATTTTCTGTAAACTGACAGTAAAGTCTAGAAGCTTGACCAGAATTCTTATTTGACTATTTTCTATAACAGATGCTATGTAATTTCATCAGGAGGCATACAGTGACTCCTGCCTTTTTTGTAATATTTTGTTGTTGTTAGTTGCTAAGTCATGTCCAACTCCTTTGTGACCCCAAGGACTGTAGCCCGCCAGGCTCCTCTGTCCATAGGATTTCCCAGGCAAGAATATTGGAGTGGGTTGCTATTTCCTTCTCCAGAGGATCTTCCTGACCCAGGGATTGAACCCATGTTTCCTGCATTGGCAGGTAGGTTCTTCACCACTAAGCCATCTCGGAAGCACAGTCACTAAAGATTGTTGCCCTAGACCCATCGAATTGAGATGGCAAGATGGGAATATTCTAATCCTCATCATTGCTCCCCTAAGGATCAGCTGGAGCATGTCTATGAAGAGAGTCTCTTTGTCAAAATTATGTATCCAGTGACATAATATGATGAAGCCAAGATCAACACTCACACCTTCTCCTCTGTTCAATTTCAAGACAAGTTGGCTCCCTAGCATCATCTAAAAGTCACCAGTTAGAATTTTTGTCTTACGTTGTCACTATGAACTCACGGAGGTAAATCAGGCTTGATGTGTTTCAGTCCATTATGGGTGTTACCCTTAGTGAAGCTCTAAATGTCCCTAAATGCTCTGCCTGGCCTTTTGCTGTCAACTCTCATCCTTCACGACGCTTCTCTAGTGCCACTTCTTTATAGCACTTCCTGTCCTCCCAGCCAAATGTGATGTCTCTCGTCTCTGGACATTTGAGCACTTCTGGTACCAAGAGGGCACTTTCCACATTCCACTTTACATTGCAGCCATCTATCTGTGCATCACCTTTTACTCTGACTGACTATAAAGACATTCTTCATGCTATCAAGCCAGTTATACTTTTTTTTTTTTTGCCATGCTGTATGGCAAGTGGGATCTCAGTTTTCCTACCAAGGATTACACCCATGCCCCTGCATTGGAAGCATGGAGTCTTAACCACTGGACTTCCAGGAGAGTCCCTCCTACACTTTTTATGGAACCTCATTTTGGTCAAATATCATCAAGAGATTAAAAAGGTAATGTGATGGAAATTTACATAAAATTTTTCTTGCCAGCATATCATAACCAATGTTGCAGAAGCAATAATTTAACCTAGGGTTTTCAACCTTGGACCCTGGGAACAGTGAAAAAGACACCAATATCCAGGAACCCATGTCAGGAAAAAGAAATCAGAATTTCTTAAGGTGGGAGCATGGTCTTTGCAGGTTATCAAGATCTTGTTTGCAGGTATGGTTGAAAGGTACACTTAAATTAAGTTTACAATTTAAAAACTCTTAAATAGGAGGACTCCAAAGCAATGCTTCTTTTTTTGATGAAATATGTAACTTTTTCATAACAGTTTCTTTCAGGCCTCTTAGACCAACACTGATAGCTACATGATAATAAACTTTATTTACATACAGACACAGTCTTAAAATCTTAAGATATCCTTTCCAACAAATTTTCTTAAAAAACGTTAAGTTCTCAAGAAATGAAAAACCAGTCAAATGTTGAAATAAAATGATACAAACGAGCAATGATAAATCACCAAACTATAAAACCAACCAGTAAACAAACCAAACAATGAACTTGCATTGAAAACTATGAACAAGGTACACAAAATTAAAATGTTTGTTGAATTTTAAGTGGTGGCATTTTCCCTTGGGAGAGCCAAAACATACAGACTTTAACTGAAGAACCTGCTGCTGCTGCTAAGTCACTTCAGTCGTGTCCAACTCTGTGCGACCCCATAGATGGAAGCCCACCAGGCTCCCCCGTCCCTGGGATTCTCCAGGCAAGAACATTGGAGTGGGTTGCCATTTCCTTCTCCAATGGATGAAAGTGAAAAGTGAAAGTGAAGTTGCTCAGTCGTGTCTGACTCTTAGCGACCCCATGGACTGCAGCCTACCAGGCTCCTCTGCCCATGGGATTTTCCAGGCAAGAGTACTGGAGTGGGGTGCCATTGCCTTCTCCGGAAGAACCTGATACCATACTAAAAAATGACCCAGGTGGGATAAGAAATATCTTGATTTCCTCTTTTGTGATTGAGCAGAAGCATTCACATCTTGCCCAGCACGTTAGGGAAGAGACCAGAAGGAACACACACACACAGGGCTCTGAGCCTGGGGTGGGATGGAGGGAGGAGCTGCTCTTGGTTGCACGTGTGTGCGTGCTGCGTCGCTTCAGTCGCCTCCGCCTCTGTGTGACGCTGTGGACTGTAGCCTGCCAGGCTCCTCTGTCCACAGGAATCTCCAGGCAAGAATACAACCCCTGGAGTGGGTCATGATGCCTTCCTCCACCTGGAGATTGAACCTATGTCTCCTGAGTTGGCAGGTGGATTCTTTACCACTAGCGCCACCTGGGAAGCCCACACCTGGGCACACGCCCTCCTAAAAGGCCCTGGAAACTATGGCTTGATCTGTGCTCCCAAACATAAGCCCAAATTGTACAAAATCTCAGCACAAAACTTCAATATAAATTGTCTTTTCTTTCAGTCTCACAAAGCTATGAATCAGTCGCTAAGAAAGGCTAAACGCTGAAATTAGAGAAATTTGTAAAGTCAAGTATAATGTCCTCGCCTGAGAAGATGGGCTGCAGTTCTTATTTTCTGGAGCTGCACAATTATGGAGAAAATGAAGCAGAGACTGTCGTCCTGCCTGAGAAGTGTAGCTAATCAGTGGTCCCTACTTCTTAAAAGGGGGACAGGGGGCGGGAGGTGGGGAAGCAAAGCCATCAGCACCAAGGTTGCGGGTACATCCTTGAGGCTCCTCAGGATCGATGTGTCCATTTCTATAAACTGTTGCTTTAAAAAAAGCCTTGTTACATTTCATTGTTCAGTTGTTGTGTCCACTGCAGCATACTAGCCTCCCCTCTCCTTCATTATTTCCCTGAGTTTGCTCAAATTCATGTCCATTGAGTTGGTGATGCCATCCAACTATCTCATCCTCTGCTGCCCGTCTTTTCCTTCTGCCCTCAATCTTTCCCAGCATCGGGGTCTTTTCCAATGAATCAGCCCTTAGCATCAGGTGGCCAAAGTATTGGAGTTTTAGCTTCAGCATCAGTCCTTCCAATGAATATTCAGGGTTGATTTCCTTTAGGATTGACTGGTTTGATCTCCTTCCTGTTCAAGGGACTCTCAAGAGTCTTCTCCAGCACCACAGTTTGAAAGAGTCAATTCTTTGGCGCTTAGGCTTCTCTATGGTCTAGATCTCGCATCCGTACATGACTAGGAAAAATTATAGCTTTGACTAGATGGACCTTTTCAGCAAAGTGATCTCTGCTTTTTAATATGCTCTCTAGGTCTGTCATAGCTTAGGCTAAACCACATGTGTTAATACAAGGAAATATATACGATGTTGAGAACTTACAGAGAAATTGACACTTCTGTACCTTTATTTCAGCTGCTTTGAAATTTGAGGGTGCACCAGCCCTGTAAGCACTTCCATCTCTCCACCATGTATCTTCCTCAAACAGATTGCTGATTTTCTCCTGCAAATTATACCTTCCCATAGATTGATGCACTTTGTGAACTTGCATTTCTGTCCCCCAAGGACATGAAACTGGACACCCTTTTTAATGTCCCCAACAGAATGTCCTAAACACCAAAAACATTCAACATATGTGTCTAATAAGTGCTCCTGGCATGAATCTGAAGGAGGAATTTCTCCTCACATTACCTTGGATTAGTCTTGTTGCAAAATGCCATCTCTTTTTTCATGCTTCCTTCTGTAACTGCATATTTCCTCATTGAATGCCTCTCCATTCTCCTCACTTTTAAAGGTCAAGTGGAATTCTCTTAATTTCTAAAAGACAGCATCACCATTTGCCTGGTGTTTAGGAGCATCTGAAGAGCTCCACAAACTGACCTGGCTGGAGCCTGAGCCTAAATCGGACACCTGGACTCCGTGTAAGTCATTTCTTCCTCAGTTTTCCCTTTTCTGTTTGAAAAATGTTCTAATACTGTCTGCCCTGAAATTTAAGTGTTGTTGTTGTTTTTTTTAAATCTACATTTAGAAAATAGCAAGAGTCCGTGGTCAACTCATGAATAAAAGATGACGACGGTGTCTGGTCTGTGACAACAGCCTGAAGTCCCCGAGAGAGATCTGAGGCCGGGAAGGTCTGAGAAGCGCTACGTGGCCCCAGCTGCCCTGTGTGCATCCACTTCCATTTGGGGCTTTCTGTCTCAAGTGTACTTTCAATGCCAAGTTTAATAAGCACAGCAGGAAGTCCATTATCCCCATCACTACTGCCAGAATCCACGCCCCGAAGGGCAGGACTTAATGGAAACTTCAGCCTGTGTGAAGTGAAGTGAAAGTCCGTCAGTCGTGTCCAACTCTTTGCGACCCTATGGACTATATAGTCCACGGGATTCTCCAGGCCAGAATACTAGAGTGGGCAGAATACTAGAAGCCGTTCCCTTCTCTAAGGGATCTTCCCAACCCAGGGATAGAATCCAGGTCTCCCGCATTACAGCTGGATTCTTTAGCAGCTGAGCCACCAGGGAAGCCCAAATCCCAAGTGTGATCCAGACAGCGAATGCAAGGAGGGCTGATGTGAGAGGCAGAGATGAATTTTTTCTGCCTAGACGTTATGTGTCTCACTAGCATGTTCTTTAAATTCACAGGCAATTGGCTTTTCAGAAAACCATGACAGTTCTTTTAAATATTAATAAGTCCATTAATAGTTATTCTGCCATTTTCTTAAACTCGGCTCAGTTGGCAGTGCCGATACGGAGAGGCCTGTGAAAACAGGAACTCAGAACCACATCCTGGTGTTGCTTGGTTTTTAAACAAAACAGTAATTTATTTCCAATTGTCTAGAGATTAGACAGTTGTCTAATGTCTCAACTGTCTAGAGATTGGAATTCATCTAGCATTATTTAAATATCTTTAGGATGCAGTTTTAAAGATATTATTCTTTTCCAATTCAAGTTTGTTTCCCTATCATTCTATTCTAAACGAGGCTCATCAGACAGCCCCAGCGCTGGACCCTGACTCTACAACTAGCTGGCTGTGAGGTGAGACAGTCACTGAAGCTTTCTGAACTTCACTGCCTTCCTTAAAAAATGGTAATAATATTTTTCCTTACTCATAAGACTGTTGCATTAATTAATACACAGGAAAGGACTTCCCTGGCGGCCTGGCGGTGGTTAAGACTGCACTTCCACTGCAGGGCGTGTGGGTTTCATCCCTGGTTGGGGGAACTAAGATCCTATGTACCTCGAGCCCCTTGCCCCTGCAAAAAACCCCAAACATAAACCCCCCTGATGACCAAGGAACCTTCACAGCAGCACTGAATGCAGACCTTCCGTCCTCTTCCATAAAACAGAAATAAAATTTCTTAAAAAAACAAGAAACACAGGAAAGCATACAGATTGCCTAGCCTAGGGGAAGCCATTACCAATCAATGCTGGTGATTATCAGTTGGCCCTTATCATAAGGAATCCAATTTATTCAGGGTCCTTTTCTATTGTTGTTTTTCTTGTTTTTTTTTTTTGTTTTTTTTTTTTGCAAATTCAGGGTTTCTAATCTTGAAATTTGGGAGAGAGACTGAAGCCTTTTCATCTGCAGTTAAATCACCCCCTATGTCTCATGAAAAACAAATCTCACTCTACAGGTCAAAGTGGGAAATGGCTGAAAAGAGTATCATTATCAGTAAACCAAGGGAACATTCCATTACCCTGTGCAAATACAAACACAAAGTGGTTTTTCACACGCACTGGGTGTACTGGCACACTTAGGTACATCCTAGGCCAAACATGAGAGTTACGAATTATCACAGATACAGCCTGCAGCACAGCCAGAGCAAGAAGGGAGAGTTCACATGCCGAGAGCCCACCGAGGTTTGAAATTCTCTGCAAAAACACGTTCAGCACCTATACAAGAACCCCTTCGTGCACGTGAAGCTCCTCCACTGCTTTTAGGAAGACGTCTTTTTCTTTCAGCCACAATCTGTTTCTGCCTTCATTTGTTGTAGCCATTTCATTCTGTTTGAAATCAGACTTCTGTGCTCAGAGCCGAGTACCGTGGCCGATAATAGCTTTCCGGTGAAGCACGCTTCTTCTTGGCCAGCAAAAACACTGGGCTTGCTTTTGTACAAAGAGTTTCACATCACACGTATGAGATGTTGGCAGCGAACTGTCAGACAACATTTCCTGCTGTTAATCTGCTAGGGATTCAAGTCACTAAGCCAATGAGTGCCAAGTGAATGCAGAGAAGGAAGCCTGGGGAAGAGGGATGAGGGAGAGACACAGACTTTTAAACCTGAATCACAAAAAAGAACCACAGGCCCTAATTCAGAACAACAGGGGACTTTGAGAAACATTTCCTGGGAGCTGTCATTGTTGTTCAGTCACTAAGTCATGTCTGACTCTGCGACCCCATGGACTGCAGCATGCCAGACTTCCCTGTCACCATCTCCAGACTTCCCTTCACCATCTCCCTGAGTTTGCTCAAATTTACGTCCATTGAGTCAGTGATGCCATCCAACCATCTCATTCTCTGTCACCCCATCTCCTCCTGTCCTCAGTCTTTCCAAGCATCAGCATCTTCTGCAATGGAGTTGGCTCTTTGCATCAGGTGGCCAAAATATTGAGGCTTCTGTTTTAGCATCAGTCCTTCCAATGAATATTCAGGGTTGATTTCTTTAGGACTGACAGCTTTGATCTCCTTGCTGTCCAAGGGACTCATGAGTCTTCTCCAACACCACAATTCAAAAACATCAATTCTTCAGTGCTCAGCCTTCTTTATGGTCCAACTCACATCCATATATGACCACTTTCCAAGACAATTCTCCAAAAATAAGAAAAATCCAACAAAATCCCCAATTGTGATTTACAACTCATTTGGTCAAGTAAAGACCTGGAGGCGACGCAGATGCTGACAGTGAAAATATAACTTTTCATATTATACATTTAACAAGTATAAATTTGTAGAATGGTCACTTTTCAAACCTATACAGCAGGGGTTCCCAACTTCCAGGATCTACAGCCTGATGATCTGAGGTGGAGATGATGTAACAACAATAGAAATAAAGTACACAATAAACGTAATGTGCTCGAATATGCTGGAACCATCCCCACCCCTCCAGTCCGTGGAATCATTATCTTCCAGGAAACTGGTCCCGGGTGCCAAAATGGCTGGGAATCACTGCTAAGGCAACGATGAATAAACCTGAATAAAAACAGTCAGTGCTTTAAATAAATAGGTCTTAAGTGAACCAGTGTCCTTTTCACCAACTGTCTCCTCCTATTAACAGGACAAGACTGTGAGCAAGCACACAGAGGAAGATTTCAGGGTTATTACATAAACTACTCTCATAATTTGGGGCTTCCCAGATGGCGCTAGCGGTAAAGGACCACTTGTCAATGTAGGAGACGTAAGAGATGAGAGTTCGATCCCTGGATTGGGAAGATTCCCTGGAGGAGGGCACAGCAACCTATTCCAGTATTCTTGTTTGGACAATTCCATAGACAGAGGAGCCTAGCAGGCTATAGTCCAGGGGGTTGCAAAGAGCCAGACATGACTGAAGTGACTTAGCATGCATGCACACACTCTCATAATTCAAAAATGTAATTATATCCTTTCACCAGTAAAATTGTGGGTTTAAATTAAAATAATTGTGTAACCTATGAAAAACCTATAATGAAAATAGAAATGTCTGGCAAAAAAAACAGGATAGGTGATCAGTTCAGTCGCTCAGTCGTGTCTGACTCTTTGTGACCCCATGAATCATAGCATGCCAGGCCTCCCTGTCCATCACCAACTCCCGGAGTTCACTCAGACTCATGTCCATCGAGTCAGTGATGCCATCCAGCCATCTCATCCTCTGTCGTCCCCTTCTCCTCTTGCCCCCAATCCCTCCCAGCATCAGAGTCTTTTCCAATGAGTCAACTCTTCGCATGAGGTGGCCAAAGTACTGGAGTTTCAGCTTTAGCATCAGTCCTTCCAAAGAAATCCCAGGGCTGATCTTCAGAATGGACTGGTTGGATCCCCTTGCAGTCCAAGGGACTCTCAAGAGTCTTCTCCAACACCACAGTTCAAAAGCATCAATTCTTCGGTGCTCAGCCTTCTTCACAGTCCAACTCTCACATCCATACATGACCACAGGAAAAACCATAGCCTTGACTAGACGTACCTTTGATCACACTTTCAACTATACTTAGGATCAGTCTGGCCTTCACTGAAAGCATATCATCTTTCAGATTAGCATTTAAATGCAGTAGATGAAGGGAGAAGTCTTTGCAATCATCAAACATGTTGATCCTACATACATATGTTCTCCAGTTCTGCTGGACACAGGCAGTAGCCTATGTAGACTCCCTGGGTACTGCCAGGTCTATATGCCCAAGGTCAGGACGGTTTTTGGACCATCCGCTCTGGATCAGGGACATCCTGGCTTAATGCTCCTGAGCTGGCAATCGTGAAAAGCCAGCGTTAATCCCTTGGCCTGTCAGCTCCTGCTCCTGGGGGCAGAGGCGGGTGGAGCCTGCTCAGCTCTGCACAGGCCAGGACTGTTCTAGAACGAGACGCGCCCCGCTGCCTTAGGATACACGAGGTCCCCCCTCACCCTGCAGCCATCCTAAGAGCTCACTGAACCTCGGAGAATGTCACTCTGCTGACACCTGAACCTCAGATGGTGATTTCTTGGCATTCTGTGGTTATATTTATTTTTAAAGCATGAATTGCATTAGCAAATGGTCACAAAATAACAATCACAGAAAAACTGAAATGACAAGGCTAACTGAATCCAGAAAACGAATGGCTTTTAAAGTAGGTACAGGCTTTTGCCCTAAACAAAGAGCTGTAACATTCTTTCACTGACAGGAAAATTAAAACAGTTCTATTCAAGCAAAAAGTCAAATATTACAGTTTTGTTCAGATGATTCTGCTTATTTTCCTGTGCTTGCCTGAAAGCAGCCATCTTTCCTGGACCTTACTAGCGTTCGGGGTTAAACTGGGAGTTTCGGGGCTGAGAGACTTTGGGAAGTTCTTCAGGACTCGGGTGACCCTGCTCCCCCTTCTTTGAAGGGTGATCCTTGGAGCCAGTCCTGCTGGCTCCCTCCTGGCTTAATAAGGACTCTGGGGCAGTAGGATGCCTGGGGTCTGAGAGGTTTGGAGGGGACGTGAGTGAAATTCCAAGGAGGTCACCCCAAGATGTTATCAAATGTATTTTCACTTCTGCTTTTATATCCCCCAAAAATCTTTGTGAGAATAAACCCACGTGGGAAGACCAGAAGCCGGCTATCGGATTCAGTTCCAGCAGCACAGCCAGCCAGCGTGAGGATGCAGTCAGAGCCCGTGACAGCGGGGAGGAGCCCCTGACCTCCTGCTCCATCACACAACCTTCCTCCAGTTCCTCCCCACTCCCCCTGGATTCCTTCTGCCAAACAAAGTCTGCAAGCTACCTTCACACTCTGGGTCCCCCCAACACCCTCCCTCATCCTTCAGATTGCTCCTCAAGCATCCCTTCCTCCAGGACCAAGTCCCAGAGAACGTTTTTTACAGCTCCTGCATCGCACTTGTCAGGGTGGCAAATTCCTGCTGGTTTGCTGATTTGAGTAATGTTAGTAGAAGTGGGCTTCCAGTGAACAACAGGGGTGTTTTTATTATATGGACGCTGTGAGGCGAGCGTTCAAAACACGGGTTTTATGGATTCATCTCTTCCCACCTTCTTCCTCTCATTTTCTCTTGGTGCTGCTTTCTGCTTATTTATTTTCTTCTCATTATATTCCATGTATATCTCTATATGCGTGTGTGCTCCATTGTGTCCAACTCCTTGTGACCCCACAGACTGTAGCCCACCAGGCGCCTCTTTCCATGGGATTCTCCAGGCAAGAATACTGGAGTGTGCTGCCATTTCTTTCTCCAGGGGATCTTTCCAACCCAGGAATTGAATCCGAGTCTCCTGCATTGGCAGGCAGATTCTTTACCACTGAGCCACGTGGGCAGCCTACATGTATGTCTGTAAAATACCTTAAGAACATGGCTGAGTACACATCATAGAAACCCTAACTTAAAATAAAATGTATTTTTGAAACAAATTATCTTTAGAATTTGGGTGGGTTTTTTTTCCCCTATGAGGATGAATTCTTGACCTGGTATTATTAAGGAAGCTTGTCAAAACATGATATTTTGGACAGTGGTTTTTTTTTTAAAGGAATAACTGGAGACATGAACTGAAGCATTTTGCTTCAGGTAATCCTTGAAAAGCATCCCGTGCATTTGACAAGTCCAGTCTAGGGGCACTTCCCTAAAGAACGTGGCGGCTCTTTAGTGACTTTATTTGCTGTCACCATGGCATTCCATAAGAAATAACAAGTCTCTTTATTCCTTCCGAACACCATCCTAAGAACCAATTCCTTGTGCTCACTGTACGTCCGCATACCATCACTCATGCCTACAAGCAGCCGTGGGATGAATAAAGTGCATTCCTAAGTGCAAATATGACTTCGAGATTGGAATTTCTTTCACCCTTATTGGAAAGTGACCCCAAATGTGCATACCAGTTACACACAGCTGTCTGTCACACAGGACACACACATTCTGATGCAGCAAAGATGCCTTGTTTGTCGTGGAGAAGAAACCCCCACTGATCAAAACCTTTCATGAATTAGCATCTAATCTGGCCATTTAAATTTGCCATTTGTAGACACATCCTGGAACCAAACCACAGGAAACAGTCACTAGACAACACTAACAAAAGAGACGAGTCTTGGCAGGACAAGCAAAAGGAAGACCCAAATTCCATTTATCTAGAGATAAAACATCCACACTAGAAATCCAACAAGGGATATCATACCAGGTTATGAGAAGCTAACGTTCTTGATAGAACTGTGATGCATTCCAACGAGAATCCCACAATTTAAAATCTGTGATCTAGTCTGCTGCTGCTGCTGCTGCTGCTGCTAAGTTACTTCAGTCGTGTCCGACTCTGTGTGACCCCATAGACAGCAGCCCACCGGGCTCCCCGGTCCCTGGGATTCTGCAAGCAATAACACTGGAGTGGGTTGCCATTTCCTTCTCCAATGCATGAAAATGAAAAGTGAAAGTGAAGTCTCTCAGTCATGTCCGACTCTAGCGACCCCATGGTCTGCAACCTACCAGCTCCTCCGTCCATGGGATTTTCCAGGCAAAAGTACTGGGGTGGGGTGCCATTGCCTTCTCCTATGATCTAGTCTAGAAGAAGCAAATAAAAACCTGGAAGTGCATTGGCTGGTCATTACAAACCACAGAACTGAAGAGGAAAAGAATCCGTGGTTTTACAGCTCTTGAGAGAAGGAACCTGGACTCAGCTTAAAGCCCATCTGCCCTAGACCAAAAAGAGGGGGAAGACGTGGGAGGAGGTGGTATTTCCTGAATGAACAGCAGGCCATGACCACAACCCTGAACTGGAAAACTGCAGGAGACTATGTATTGGGTGGGTGGAGGCAGGGAGAGGGTATTGTTTTCTAATTTGAGATTTAAAGAGTTAAAAAAACTTTCTGAGTAATACCACCCCTTCACAGTTACGGATGATCACAGGATAACACATTATGCTAATGTAAAATTAGTCCTAACGTGCTGTGTGGTAAGTTGCTTCAGTCATATCTGACTCTTTGTGACTCCATGGACTGTAGCCTGCCAGGATCCTCTGTCCACGGGATTCTCCAGGCAAGAATACTGGAGAATACTGGTTGCCATTTCCTCCTCCAGGGGATCTTCTCAACCCAGGGATCGAACACCGTGTCTCTTATGTCTCTTGCATTGGCAGGTGGGTTCTTTACCGTTAGCACCCCCTGGGAAGCCCAGTCCTAATAGTCTTGTTTAAATTTTTTTAATTTGATGTAGATCATTTTAAAAGTCTTTATTGAAAGAATCTGTTACATATACATTGCTTCTGTTTTATGTTTTTTTGGGGTTTTTTTTGGCCCTGAGGATTGTGGGATCTCAGCTCCCCAGCCAGGCTCGAAATCTGCAGCCCTTTCATTGCAAGATGAAGTCAAAACTCCTGGACCAGCAGGGAAGTCCCCTGTCTGGTTCAAGTGTTCCAAGAAACAGGGGTCAGGCATTCCTTAGAGGAAATGTAACGTTATTGTCCTTACCACTTTGTGTAACTGAAATTCTAATGTACAAAGGACAGCAAAGAGCCAAATTAAAGAAATAAAGGGACAGCTGGCATCGGACAGGAGGGAGAACAAGAATCAATCACAGTGAATGACACTATTTCTCCATGGACGGTCCCTGGGGCATTCCATGGCCTCATCTTTTCTGCTTTCAGTAGTGCCATGCCTTGACGGCAATTAGAAAGTAATACTGGGAATGTTTCTCTGTGGAGAGTCTCTCCTGAACCTTTTTGAAGGAGACCCATTACTCAACCACAATTCAAACATGCTTGCTCCTTGGAAGGAAAGCTAAGACAAACCTAATCGACGTGTTAAAAAGCAGAGACATCCCTTTGCCGACAAAGGTCCGTCTAGTCAAAGTTATGGTTTTTCCAGTAGTCACATATAGATGTCAGAATTGGACCATAAAGAAGGCTGAGCACTGAAGAATTGATGCTTTTGAATGATAGATCTGGAGAAGACTCTTGAGAGTCCCTTGGACTGCAAGGAGATCAAACCAGTCAATCCTAAAGGAAATCAACCTTGAATATTCACTGGAAGGGCCGATTCTGAAGCTGAAGCTCCAATGCTTTCGCCATCTGATGAGAAGAGCTGACTCACTAGAAAAGACCCTGATGCTGGAAAAGATTGAAGACAGAAGGAAAAGGGGGTGACAGAAGGTTAAACGGCAGCATTACCGACTCAACGGACGTCAGTTTGAGCAAACTCCGGGAGACAGTGAAGGATAGGGAAGCCTAGCGTGCTGTAGTCTATGGGGTGGCAAAGAGTCAGACACGACTTAGCGACCGAGCAACAACAATAACGCTCAATCACAATCACTGCTGTAACGTCCCCACAGGGTTGAGCACATCCAGTTCCTAAGTGAGGGGTACGGCCCGAAGAGACTGGGCCTGGGTGTACAGGAGCATCTGGGGGTGGGGTGGGGGAAGCTGGACAAGGCACTCCCACCCCAACTCGAAGCGTCAGTGTTGCCCAGAGCTCTACTGTTAATGCTTTTCCGACTCATTCACTGGCCATCTGCACCATTTCATTCACTCCTCTATGTGACCCACTGTAAACAGTACCGGCTTGCACAGTGCCTACCAGCCTGACTTCTCTTCCAACGGTCAAACAACGTATCCAACTGCAATAGCAGATTGCCACTTCCATATTCCAGGCATCTCGAATTCAATAGGCTTACACTAGACTTAGTCTCCCCTCCACACACTTTTCTTCTTATACTGTAGTCTACAAATGTGGATGCCATTGTTAGGTACCATCTCTTCCCCACCTACATACCTGCCCACACATGCAGTTAATCATGTCTGCTCATGTTCAGGCTAGTTCTTTAAAATCCATCCTCTCCCCTCTGTCCCACTGGCCACCTTGGTTGGTGGTCCTCAGCAACTCTTGCCAACTAGCATCCCTGTTTCAATTATTATTTAGTAGAAGTAGCTTTTAAAAACACAAATGGTCAACCAGCTCCCCAAAGCAAAACCCCTCAGAAGTGCCCATTATCTACTGTGATTTTTCATCTCCCTGGTGTATACACCCCGCCTGATCCCTGGGGTTTCAGACAGAGTAGATCTAACAGTTAGGTTACACTAGCTGGCACCAGTGACCTTTCGATAGGACCATTGTCCTAATCAGCTGAGCCCTTAAAAGCAGAGAGTTTTCTCCAGTTGGCAGCAAAAAGTGGGGAATAGAGAGACTTGAATGTAGAGGAATCTAAGGTGGGAGAGGTTCTCTGTTGCTGGGACAGATGGAGCCTCATGGACTGATAGCAAACTCAGCAGCCCTGAGTCGTCCCTGGCTGACAGGCTGCAAGACGGGACCTCGGTCCTATAACCAGAAGGAAATGCATTCCACCAACAGCACCAGAAAGCACGTAGATGCATCTTCCCCTAGACCCGCCTCTATACAAAGTGTAATTGGTGAAGAACATGACTTCTCCTCTATAAGATGCTGAGCAACAATCCAGCCAAAAAACGTGAGATGATATGTGTTACATCTCCACGTTTATGGTAATGTGTTATACAGCTGCTGCTGCTAAGTCACTTCAGTCGTCCGACTCTGTGTGACCCCATAGACAGCAGCCCACCAGGCTCCTCCGTCCATAGGATTTTCCAGGCAAGAGTACTGGAGTGGGGTGCCATTGCCTTCTCCGAATGTGTTATACAGCTAGAAAACCAATTTCCTGGATGGCTCAGCAGTAAAGAATCACCTGCAGTACAGGAGACACAGGGGAAGCAGGTTCAATCCCTGGGTCAGGAAGGTCCCTTGGAGGAGAAAATGGCAACCCACTCCGGTATTCTTGCCTGGAGAATCCCATGGACAGAGGAGCCTGGTGGGCTATAGTCCATAGGGTCGCAAAGAGTCAGACAAGTCTGAGCATCCACACGCACAGAAAACCAGTATGTGCAAATACCCAACCCTGTTAGCAAGTCAAGCCCATCCTTCCCGGCCGGCCCTTGGCCTTCCCTTTTCACTCTCAGCTGCTCCTGACGTTTCAAATTCTCCATGTGTACTTTTCTCATCTCCTTATCTGCCAAAATTCTAAACAGAACTGTGTAAATATCCTGAGTACAATAAGAATTATTCTGGAAATTTAAAAATAAGTAAATAAAATAAGTGAATGCTACTTGACTTAAATATCACCACAGGGAAAGTCAGCCAACACATTCTAATAATAAATATATGCCAAAAATATGATCGGACACGTGCATACCATTTTTAACAGCATGAACCACTGCGGAGGAATCTTTGCTCGTAGGGAGGTATTTACAGTCAGCTAAAGATTTGGAGTCATGCTTTTTATGCATCAGCCCTATTTCAAAACCTAGATCCTAAAAAAGAAAGAAGAATCTAAGAAACGTGCCTCAAACAGCCACTCCCAATTTCTTCAGGCAAGAGAGAAAGTTCTCTACAAAAGCAGAGAATCTGTCTCAGCATGAAATGGAAGTGAGTTGAGTAGATTTCCAATTCTTTGCTTTTTCTGAGTTGCTCCTATTGTCCCTGGTTATTTGCATTAAAACCAAGCACATCACAAAACTCCTCAAGGATAACAGGCTCACAAAGACTCTCTTATTCTCTACTTGCTGCTGCTGCTGCTAAGTTGTGTCCGACTCTGTGCGACCCCATAGACGGCAGCCCACCAGGCTCCCCCGTCCCTGGGACTCTCTACTTGCTACAGAAGGACAAATACAGGATGACCTGCATTTTGTTGCTGTTCTTGTTTAGTTGCTAAGTCATGTCTGACCCTTTTCGACCCCATGAACTATAACCTGCCAGGCTCCTCCGTCCATGGGATTTCCCAGGCAAGAATACTGGAGTGGGTTGCCATTTCCTTCTCCAGATCTTCCCGATCCAGCGACCGAACCTGGACTCCTGCAATGCAGGCAGATTCTTTAATCATCTGAGCCACAAGCAAAACCTGCATTTTTAAGACATTCAAAACTGTGTGGTCTCAATGCTCTGTGGTAAAGAGCTGAATGGGATGGAAATCCAAAAAACAGGGCATATTATGTATATGTATAGGGCTTCCCTGCTGGCTCAGATGGTATAGAATCTGCCTGCAATGCAGGAGACTCCGGTTTGATCCCCAGGTTGGGAAGATCCCCTGGAGAAGGGAATGGTAACCCACTCCGGTATTCTTGCCTGGAGAATCCCATGGACAGAGGAGCCTGGCCAGCTACAGTCCATAAAGTCACAAAGAGTTGGACACAACTGAGCGACAAACACACACACACACACACCATGCAGATTCATTCTGCTGTACAGCAGAAACTAACACAACATTGTAAAGCAACTAAACTCTGATTTTAAAAAAAAAATAGTAAAGAAACCTCTTCAAATAACACTACTCAGAGTTACCAAGGAAGAAACTGGAAACTCTACTGAATTAAGGCTTACTGGAACTAGAAAGACTGTAAAGGGACTTCTGAAGGGATCAAGCGTGAAGGAAAAGCGGGTGACTTAGTCGGACACCTTCTCTAATAGAGTTTCCTACACATTTTGAGGAGTTCATCACCAACGCCAAAGACCACCGCCTCCTCACTCACCATAAAGTGGGAATTGGCTCACGAGAGGAGGCTAGTGCTGAAAGCCAGATATGGAGTGTGTTTAATTATCTTCAGCACACATTCAGGCTTGTTAAACACCTACTGATTTCTGGCATAACAGCAACAGACCCTTAGCCACATCTTCTGTCTGATCTCAGCAGGTTCAAGCCGGGCAGCGTGAGAAAAGCAAATTTCCTGTTTAAGGTCAGTGTCTCAGTCTTCACAAGTGGGTGTTGAGTGCAGTTACTTCCTGTTCAAATTTAATAAAATCATTCAGCATTTCCCCAACTGCCAGATAAATGATTAGCTCATATGGAAACACTGATAATCTTTCCAGGTTGGGGGAAAAAAGCCTATAAAGGGACAGTCAAGATGAAATTTACTTTCTCAGATTTAAGAAATACTTTCCAGTGTTTACTATATTATAAGGTAATAAGCTGTGCTGTGCATGCGTGCTGTCATGTCTGACTCTTTGTGACCCCATGGACTGAAGTCCGCCAGGCTCCTCTGTCCATGGGATTCTCCAGGCAAGAATACTGGAGTAGTTTGTCATTCCCTTCTCCAGGGGATCTCCTTGACCCGGGGATAGAACCTGTGCCTCCTACGATGGCAGGCGAATTCTTAATCACTGAGCTATCAGGGAAGTAACAGCTGGCTATTTCCTTTTAAATTACAAGGGTTTTCAAACTGGTGCTGCTGCTGCTAAGTTGCTTCAGTCGTGTCCGTCTTTGTGCAACCCCATAGACAGCAGCCCACCAGGCTCCTCCGTCGTCCCTGGGATTCTCCAGGCAAGAACGCTGGAGTGGGTTGCCATTTCCTTCTCCAATGCATGAAAGTGAAAAGTGAAAGTGAAGTCGCTCAGTAGTGTCCGACTCTTAGCAACCCCATGGACTGCAGCCTACCAGCTCCTCCGTCCATGGGATTTTCCAGGCAAGAGTACTGGAGTGGGGTGCCATTGCCTTCTCTGGGTTTTCAAACTACAATCCTCATATTCAGCTCTCTTCCTGTGCCAGTTGGATGCTGGACTGTAAGGCATACATGGCAGTCAAATCCTGACACTAACTGCTGCCTGACTGTGTGCACTTCCCTCTAAGACCAGATCAGCTAGTATGTGGATGGACACCACGAAATTGTGTGCAAGCTGGTTTTCTGTGACTATTTTACTGTGTCCCTAAGACAAGGACTTTAAAATCACTGTCCTCCAGGCTTCCAGAACCTACCTCTGCACTTTGCTGGAATGTGAGTGCAGGACTGAACTAGAGTTTACACTGTCCTCTGACCCTAAGAACCTGCTATTCTACAAGACTTGAGCTCTGCTGTCCAAGAAGGGACAAGGTCAAAGACACCTGCCTCTGACATTGAAGGTAACAACAACAAAAAAAGTGGTATCACATTCAAGAGATGATCCACCATGTAGACATTTTCCCAGGTTGTGAACTAACTTTGAAAAGACTTTTCTCATTGTGTGGTTGATGCCAGTAGCGTTCTCCCTAAACTTCCCGCAGAGCCAAGACTATGGCCGGAAGAAGTAAGGCATCAATTTAAATGCTAACAAAAAGGAGACGAGCTATAATCTTGAAAATTATAACCTGTCTTTCATGGGGAAAATGCTGTAATTATGAAATGAACTGGCAATTGATCAGGAAAATTGGGGGAAGAGATCACTGTATTGTGGAAAGTGTTTCTCTCCAGAAAGGATGGTGAGGGTCCCAGATCAGACTTGCCTTTCCACTCTGAGTAGGACACGCAACAACTGTACAACTGGCTCCCAGTCATTCTACGTTCTGGCAAGGAGTGGAAATCAGCTGCAGCTCTGGTCCCTTCCCCACTTTGAAGAGCTTCTGCAAGACACTTCCCCAGCTGTTTTCCCCTTCTTACTCAAAATTAAAAACTGCTTGTTCCAAGTTCTACTCTTCACAGAATATCTTTTTTTTTCAATTGAAGTAGAATTGATTTACAAACGTGTGTTAGCTTCTCATGTAATGCAAACTGAAAAAAAATATTTTTTTCAGATTACCTTCCACTATAGGTTATCACAGGGTATTGAGTATAGCTCCCTGTGCTATACAGTAGTGCCTTTGTTTACCTACTTTATACGCAATAGCAGTAGTTGCTGTTTTTGTTTTTGTTGCTATGTGGTGTCCAACTCTGCAACTCCATGGACTGTAGCCCACCAGGTTCCTCTATCCATGGGATTCTCCAGGCAAGAACACTGGAATGGGTTGCCATTTCCTTCTCCATGGGATCTTCCAAACCCAGGGATCGAACCTGCCTCTCTTGCGTCTCCTATATTGCCAGGTGGATTCTTTACCATCATGCCACATGGGAAGCCCGTATAGAGTAATGGGTATACTTTAATCCCAAACTCCTAATTCATCCCCCCTCTTTTTCCCTTTAGTGACCGTAAGTTTTCTGTCTGTGATTTTCTTTCTACTTTGTAAATAAGTTCATTTCTATCCTTTTTAAGATTCCTCATGTGATATCATGCTTGTATTTCTCTGTCTGACTTACTTCACGTAGTATGATCATCTCCATGTCCATCATGTTGCTGCAAATGGCATTATACTATTCTTTTTTATGGCTGAGTAATATTCCATTGTATATATGTACCACAACTTCTTTATCCATTCTTTTGTCAATGGCCATTTAGATTGTTTCCGTGTCTTGGCTACTGTGAATAGTGCTGCTATGAACATAGGGGTGCAGGTATCTTTCAGGGCATCTTATTTCATGATAGTATAGCCTGAAGCAAGGCCTGGGTGGTCCTTTTGATAAATTAGATTTAAGAAGTCTTGAGAAGATGACATCCTTTCCATCAACTCAACCCGTCTCTTAGATGAGGATGAGATGGTTGGATAACATCACCAACTCAATGGACATGAGTTTGAGCAAACTCTCGGAGACGGTGAAGGACAGGGAAGCCTGGTATGCTGTAGTCCATGGGGTCACAAAGAGTCGGACATGACTGAGCAACTGAACAACAACAAAGAGAGTTCTGGAGCAGAGGGCAGGAGATTTGGGCCCTAGCCCTTCATGGTCCTTTCCAGGCTGTGTGTCCTCAGGCATAACATTAACTACTCTGGGCCTATTTCCTCTTCAGTGAAATGGGACAGGAGACAAAGTTATCTCCAATGATCCTTCCAGATCTAAAACTGTGACTCCTGAGGAAGAGAACACCCTGTCTAAGCTTGAAGTCTTTGCATCATTTGGTTTTCAGTGTCTGGAACGTTGCAGGCCCTCAAGAAATGCTTTGTATCAATGTCTTCCTTGTCATCTTTTGCACACTGTGTGATGTCAGTTCTAGGGACTAGAATGGTTGTAAACAAGAAAAAAAGAAGGCTCATTAAGACAAATCATAATTAAGACCCCCTTGTTAAAAACTGTTTCAGTACCTGCCATGTACAAATCAATCAATGTTTTCTACAAAATACAGAGATGTGAGTGAGATGCCTGCTGGAGACACCACCTCAAGAGATGTTTGGAAGCTGTAATCAAGGGCCTCATCTAGGAAGGAGGCTAAAGAAGCTCAACTAGTGGCAGAGACTCCTGTCCTGGGACCTGAATCAGCTTGGAGCTATGTGCCTGGGAGGCTGTGGTCCCTGTTACTTTTTGAAATGAAAACTAGGAGAAAAATTTTAACACCTTTAGTAAAAGAGTTTGTTTCTCTTAAATCTTCAAGAAGTCAAATCTGAACACCTTGGGAAGACTGCATGCTGACTATGTCAGGTAAATAAGAAGGTGCCTGTTAACAGTCCTTGTGTGTCCCTGTTCCTATGGTTGCTCAAAGAGTCACTGCACAAGGAAACTGAGTTTATTAAAGCCCTTCTGTGGTCAGAAGTCCACTGGTCTTCAAGCTGGAAGGCTCAGCTGCAAGATCGGGCCACTTGGTCACAAGACATAACAGATGTTTTGATGTAGTAAAACACAGTTGAACAGAAACCCATTGAGGTTAAATCCAAATTTACACAATTATACAGAATCAAAACCTCTGAATCATGTAGTAGTTGAGTGAATGATACTCATAGAGGTTTAAAAAAATTCTTATTTTTTATTTTTCACAACTACAACTTCCATGAAAGGCAATAGGTGTTCTATTCAACCTTCTGCGTGATAGCAAATCTATCTGTTGTTCAATCAAGAACTTCTAAGAGCTTCCCTGGTAGCTCAGATGGTAAAGAATCTACCAGCAATGTAGGAGACATGGGTTCAATTCCTGGGTTGTGAAGATGCTTGGGAGAAGGGAATAGCAACCCACTTCAGTATATTTGCCTGGAGAATACCACAGAGGGGCCTGGTGGAGCAGCTACAGTCCATGGGGTCGCAAAGAGTCAGACACTACTGGGCAACTAACACAAACTTTTTCAAGAACTTCTAAAGGGACCATAAGGCATTTTAATCATGTAACCTAGAGAAGATGGAAAATTCAGACAGTGATTTTGTTTTTCCAACTAAACCCCAGTGAGTAGAATACATGAAACAGAAGCATGATATGGAAAGTTAATTGGATCACAAGCAAGATAGGGTATTTGGAAAAATTTTAACAGTCCCTTTCTAATAGTTAGAAGGTGATGAAAGCATATTTAGGACAGAGGGCAAAATATTCCTTTATCCTCCCTGGTCCCTTGGAAGCGTCTCTGAATGGTAGCAAGAAGTGCATGTTGGAGTAAACACTCTGGATTTTGGAAGGATCTGAGTGGTACTCAGTCATGGAGTCCATCAACCTGCAGGCCTCTGGGCATGGCCAAAGCTGCGGGGATGTCTGAGCTGCAGGCTTCTAAGGTTTTACTGCTACACTTAAGTCCCTTCTGTATTTGCCCAAATCTGATGCAAAGCTCTCTCCAGAGAGGCTAGAGTTCTTTCACCTACGGGCATCGTCCCCTGGATTCCAGCCCCACATGGGATTACCTGGGGCTCACAAGCACTTGGTCTTGCTCAGAACTAAACCAGCAACACAGTGGGACCTTGTGAAAAACAAAGTCTGCTTCAAGGTCTACCTTCTGCCACTTTTGAGGTAAAGCTTGGGACTCCTCCACCCGTTGGGTTTCTTATGGAGAACAAACCAAACTACATCTGAAAATGACTTAAAATATGGATGAAATATGGATTCAAAGTTCAAACATGTCTATTTTATTTTCCTAAAACCAAATCAGACTAGATGAAAATGGTGTCAAATAAGAGGAAGCATTTCTAACTGGATGGTCATCAGAAAGTACACTGTACGCTAATCAGACCTGGAAACAATGAGAGTGAAATTAAAATAAAACAAACATGATAAGCACCACTTCCTCTATTGTTGTGACTGGTACTTCTGTTTATTTTCTCTTTTAAAATTCAAGGTCAAGAGCTAAATAGCAATGATGACGGTGACAAACTGGCCATAGGAAGAAGCTGGCATTCTCTAAAGATCCAATAAAAATGACAGGAAGGGAAGGGCAGTATTGGTGATTTTGTTGGCAAATGTGACAATCCTGGGGCCTGCAAACATTGCCCAAACATGCATATCAAATTGCTGATCATCGGATTTTTTTCTTATATTTTATGTGTAATTAGTTCTTTTTATATTTTAGATAGTCATGATGAAGAGTTTGAAAAAAATGACTGAGGAAATACATCTCTCAAATGGAAAACACCCACTGTTACAACGATCTACGGCTACTGCTGGAGGGAAATTTGAAAAATCCAGCACAATTGGAAAGGGCTTCCCATCAAAACAGTGGGGGCGGGAACTGTACACTTCATGAAGTCACTGTTTTCAGAGAGCAAAGGCTTCTTGTATCTTGATTTTCAGGGTCGCTGGGTTTCCTCTGCTGCAGCACTACTGGGCAAGGGGAAAAGCTACGTTGTACCATCAAAAGAAGAGAGAATCAGGTACAGGTAAGGTGTGTGTGTGTGTGTGTGTTGGCAGGGGGTCCTTTGCTGGCAACTATAAATTCTCATGACACAGTCGTGGCAAACTGAGGCTAGTTGATTTTGACGGTGAAACATTAAAGGCATTAAATAAGCAAGAGAGGAAAAACAGCTAGGCACATAGATTTCATTAAAATAAAATGCCTTGTTTGAGGTCTATTCAATGCAAAAATAAAGGGGGGGGGAGATATTCCTCTTACTGTCTCCTCCATTCTATTCTTAATTCACTTGCTCGAGTTGGGGACAGGGGTCGGGAGTGGTAATCCTGCTTCTCCAGAGTTTTGTGCTTCTTCTCTCCATGAGTCTTAGAATAGGAAAAAGCACTGGAAGCCATCAGAGCTACTGGTTTCCACAGATGCACCTACGCTTTCTGCTGGAATTCTCCCTGTGTGAAAACACTATCCACTTTCTTCCAGACTGTTCTTTAGAAAACTCTGGTAGTCTTGACTAGAAGATTGCCAGGGAACCCTATTTACTCCATTATATAAATATAATTCAGTAGAAAGACTCACCCTCAAGTTAAGGAAGAAAGCTTCTCTTGACTTAAATTTTTCCAGAAGGTGGATCCACATTGGAAAAATGCAACGTTGCTAAAGGTTACAAAAGGGCTTTAAGCTTCATAGTAAAGCCCAGGTAAAATTATATTATTGGATCTTCTCGTTTCCAGAATAAACATCTGAATCAATAATTGAATACTTTGGGCTAAGAAATTAGGCAAAATCAGAAGCAGCAGACAAACTGCAACAAATGGATCTGTGTGTGGCAAACCTCAGAACATATATTTTACTCCCCACCCATTTTTCCTATTCAACCAGTCGGTGACAAACAAGCCCATTTCACTAAGCAACCCACTAATAATTGTCAGGTTACAGGATGACAAAAATTCTCTAAATTAACATGATAAATGAAATCACTTTTGATTTAAGAGTTTATTTAAAAAATTGTTTTCTATGTCCCTGTAATCTGTAGTGATTTGGTAATGCAACCCCATCCCCACCCTAAATGATGTTATCAATGTGAAATGAATTTGAACCTTCTGTTCCAAGAAAAGCACTGGTGCGTGAGTACATTGTGTAGACTACAAGGAACGAGGCAGGGGTTACAGGCAGAGAACACAGGGCATCAGGTGGGCTTGGTGCTGGCTGTGTCATGAGAAAAGAGAAACTGAAATGAACAACCACACACAGAGGTCCAGATTCTCAGCACCCCTGGCAGAAGAGGGGGCCAGTGGAGTCATGCGGTGGGCGGGGTTTAAGCAGAGGGATGTGAGAAGGACCAAGGGCAGGCAGCTGGAGGCAGAGGAACAGCTCTTTAAATGAAAATATTAAATCTAAAACGGGAATCTCCCCCAGCTCGGCGCAAGGAGAAGATGCTGTGGATGGCGGGCGGTGGACCTGGCAGACTTCTAGCTCCCGCCTGAGTTCGCGCCCAGCCTGTGTTCTCGCGATACTCAGCGACCATCCGTGTCTCTACGGCTCTCAACAGCCCACGTTGCTCTCAGCTGTCAACTTGGTCTGGCCACACATCTCTGATAAAAGTCATTCATCTGCCCTTTCTCTCAAAGGAATTTTTTTTTGTTTTCTTTACAGAGAGAGCACAGAGGAGCATATGCTTTTACACTCGAGCTGCAGATGTGAATTTTAAAACCCTTTTACACTTAAGCTGCAGATCCTACTCATTGTCCAAGCAGGAAAAGGACACTCACCATTCAAATTACCCTACCGCTCCTGTGTACAGAAATCTGTAAGTTTCCTCCAATTAACAACCCTGCCATAAGTAATGCAAATAGAAAAAGTAAACTTCATTTCAATGACAGCTCACAGCCAGGATATTAAAGAAAACCTGATTTTTTAAGGCCTCCAAAATGTTTTTCCTACCATGGAAAGTATTAGATATTTTGCCTTCTTTTTTTTTTTTTAAAAGAAGATCACATTTTTCTCTTAATTGTAACATTTTGGGGACTTTACAAGTATTTTCAGTAATTTGATCCCCTGTGAGAGAGACTGGAAATAATTTTGTATTTAGAAACTGGGTCTGAGTAATTTTCCAGAGATCTGGAAAAACAAAGAGACATCTTGCATGCTTTAGACCAATATACCCCAGCTCTTCAATATCTGGGACAAAAAAAATATTTTAAATATACACTTACCTCTACATCACAGGTATATTCTGATCCATCCAGAAGTATCACTTTGCACTGCATGCTTTTAGGCTTTTTGACGATCTTCAATGGAGATCGAGATAGTTTGCTGCTAGATGATTTCTGAGAAAGTTTATCGTCTTCTAACTGCTGATATTCGAGCTGTTTGGCAGGTCCGGCAGCAAACTCCTGGTCCTTGTCAGTGACCTGTGGAGAGCAAACAATGGACAGTTTTCATTGCAAGACAGGAAATAAATATTGCATTGCTCAGGCAACCAAAGGACACTGTAGAAACGGGATTTTCTATTTCCTACAGGATGAGGGATGTCTGAATTAGGATATAAGGAATGGATACACATAAACAAAAATAATACTAACAGGTACACCTAAATAATTTCTGCCACCTGAATGTACCCATAGGGACTTCTTTCAGTTTGACTCAAGTATTTATACGAGAAGTGCTGAGCTCTCAGTGAATGCCATCAAGTTTCGCCCAAGCAAAGAAGGGTACAAATGACTTTTAAAGATTTTTTTT
Organism: Bison bison bison; assembly: GCF_000754665.1. NCBI lineage: Eukaryota > Metazoa > Chordata > Mammalia > Artiodactyla > Bovidae > Bison > Bison bison. The sequence continues at coordinate 4,607,371 of NW_011495015.1, read as the reverse complement.
TTATATGGACCATTTTTAAAGTCTTTATTGAATTTGCTACAATACTGCTTCAATTTTATGTTTTGGTTCTTTGGCTCTGAGGCATGTGGGATCTTAGCACCCTACCCAGGGTCAAACCTGCAACCCCTTCCTTGGAAGGTGAAGTCTTAACCACTGGACTGCCAGGGAAGTTCGGGCTCCTGACTTTTTAAAAAGGCATTGGCTCTCACAGACATAGTGAGCAGATGTATAGTTATCAGAAGAGAAAGGGTGAGGGGACAGATTAGGAGTTTGGAATTAACAGATACACGCTTCCCAGGTGGCACTAGTGGTAAAGAACCTGCCTGCCAGTGCAGGAGACATAAGAGACGCGGGTTCAATCGCTGGGTCAGGAAGATATCCTGGAGGCAGGGCATGGCAACCCACTCCAGTATTCTTGCCTGGAGAATCCCCATGGACAGAGAAGCCTGGAGGCCTACAGCCCATAGGGTCATAAAGAGTCAGACACAACTGGAGCAACTTAACATACACTACTATATATATATTAAACTAGATAAGCAACAAGGGCCATACAGCACAAGAACCTATCTTCAATACCCTGTAATAACCTATAATGGAAAAGAATCTGAAAAAAAAAATGTGTGTATAACTGTATCACACTGCCGTTCACCTGAAACTAATACAAATTGTAAACCAACTATACTTCAATTAGAAAAAACAAAGGCATTGGATAGTATAAGCCTTAAAAGTAAACAAATCATCTAAGATTGAATCTAATGTATTCTGCTTCTTTCATTCACTGGGTCGAGCTGTTTGGCAGGTCCTTTACTCCATGACCCATACTGCTCCATAAACATACCAGGTATCTTATAAACTGTAAAGCCTACAGAGTTTTAAGGATTAATCTTCTCAGTAATTTTACAACTGTTAAAATACGTGATTTAGCTCTAACTCAATTCAACGAAGCTAGCAGTACGGAAATTAATTAAAAATAATCCTTTAAGTCTGCTTCCCACCCCCCCCCTTCATTGTAATGAGCCAGTATAAAAAAATATCAAATCTGTTCAAAGGCTTTAATCTGCTTTCAAAGCCTAACAGTCCAGTCCAAGCTAGACTCAGAACTTTAAGAGGGAGCGATCCTACAGAACAGTAACATTCTCCCTTGAGTCAGTCCCCTTGGAATCTCCCTGTGCCCTGCTCTCCAATGACTTTTTCTACCCCTCTTCTATCTATTAGATCACCACCAATGTATATCAACCCATGGGCCCAACCACCTCTTCTACTGGTCTGCAAATACACTCTGAAAAGTCCAAAGAAAGATATGTTCTTAGAAAATTCTCTTTTCTGACCTCTCCATTTTGTAAAGAAGGAAGCTGACGTCCAGGACTTGAAAAGAGTTCTGGAAACACTGAGATAACCACAGAAGAAAAGTGGTTTAGAGTCACACTTCTCTTTAGTTTCCAATGTCTGAGTATAGAAAGTCAATCCTTTTATTAACCATGTATGTCTAATTATATTTGGGTATAGAAACTCTTCTCCCACTTTCATGTTTATTTCATTTCAGAGTGAAGAGGATAGAAAAATCCAGCCTAGTAATTTAAAATTGCTGAAGATCTGAAAACAAACAAAACCCTACAGCCACCATGTCTACACAAAAAGAAAAGGGAAGGGAAACCGTGATGACAACACTTGCTCCTTAGATTCTACCTGACAAAAAGTTAAAGGATAACCCACAGCTCCCTTCACAAAATGTCGATCAGACAGAGCATGAAAATAAATGTTATTCTTTTCCTTTTGACCCCCTACCACACCACATGCAAGATCTTAGTTCCCTGACCAAGAATTGAACCCATGCCCCCTGCATTTCAAAGTGCAGAGTCAGCCACTGGACTGCTAGGGAAGTTCCAACATGACTCTTTATAGAGTTTAAAAGCAGAACTTAAGTACTATGAGAAAAGAAATAAAATAATCAGGCTGTCAACATACAGTTTAATGTTATAATTATATGTTGTGTTTTTAAAAAGGCATGGGGACTTCATGTCTCTTCTTTTGATGTTCTCTAGAATTTCTAGCTTGACACAGACACTTTCAACCTGTAAAAGGTCAACCATATGTAGAGATTCCCAGATTCCCTTAACCCATGAGTCAGTAACCTAAAACATACCAATCCCAGGTTTGAAGTTTGAAGACAAAAAAATTTAAATATGGATTCATTCAAGGCCCAGGTATAAATCATGCTTTATATTTTGTAGGAAAATTTTTTAAAGGAATAATCACATTTCCATGACAACTTAAACACATTTAGGTAACCAAGTTGAATATGTCCATGGCAGAGAGAAAGAGAGCAGCTTGAACACCTACTAGGGACAGCTGGTAACCTTAAGGTCAGAGTAGCCCCCAGGGAAACATTAGAATAGTTCTGAACCAGTGTGTACATGCTTAGTCGCTGAGTCATGTCTGACTCTTTGCGACCCCATGGACTACAGCTCAACAGGCTCCTCTGTCCATGGGGATTCATTCTCCAGGCAAGAATACTAGAGTGGGTTGCCATGTCCTTCTCCAGGGGATCTTCTGAACCCAGGGACCAAACCCAGGTCTTCTGCATTGCAGGTGAATTCTTTACTGTCTGAGCCACCAGAGGCTTAAATAAACAACTGGGAGCATAATTAGAGCTGCCAGTGCAGTGTCTAGCCTCCCTGTAAACTCAGATAAAACCGTGGACCCGCAGTCCAGATTTCAGTGTGAACTGAAGTGCTTTCATCAAAGAAAGGCGTTACTAAGCAAGGCTGTGGAATGTCATTCACTGAAAGTCTTAAAACAGCTTAAGTGTCCATCTGCCAGGGGAACAGAAGAGGACAAGCAGATGATCCCCCCCGTCCCCTGGACCCCCCACGTTCCTGCTAGTGCTAGGAGACCCAGGCCAGAGCAAAGCCTGGAAAAGCTCAGCAGACATTCATTCATGGTTCTGAGTTGGAATGCCAGAGGTACGGGGCGATGCAGGCTCACCTCCTTCCTCACCGGCGTGCTGTGTGCTGCCGCCTCCTCGAACTGCTCCGGCGCCTGGGGCTGCTCCTCGGCGGCCGGCTCTGGGCCCGGCTGCGCCCCTGGCTGCGCCCCCTCGTGCCCCGCCGCCTCCTGGGGCTCGGCCTCCTGCTCCGGCTTGGATTCCGAGTCTGATCCTGATTCGGTGGTCATGGTCGATTGTTCTGCAGGCAGAGAGAGGGACAGTCCTATCACTCGGGGAACCAGCACCCAGAATAGGGAGAAACGCTAAGAACCCAACACAGACCCAGCAAGCAGCCTTGTCAAGTTCACCACTGGCAAGGGTGCCCGTCGACGGCGCAAAATGAACATTTAACTAGCAGTCAAGTTGATTCGGGGCCATCACGGGTTTTCCTCCTATTAGATTTTCGCCACAGATGACAGGGAAATAACACTACCATCCTAATAATTACCTAACTTAGATACGTTTAATTTCAGAAACATGAATTTGCAGTATCAGCTGAAGATACATTTTAGTCTCTGGGAAGGATGATCTAATAATGGAAGCAGGTACAATTTCTCACTCTTCTCCTCCTCCCCAGGGACCCTGCTCTGCCCCTCCACAGCCCTGAATCCATGCATTCTTCCTGGAACAAACGTCTTTCCTCTGTGATGTCCCATAACTGTTATGCCCTTCTGAATGAGCAACCACAGTATAACAGCGGCTCCTAAAGTACTGCCGGGCCTGTCCCACACTGGACCACGCCAGCCCTGGCCATGGCCGGAGGGAAGCCAGACAGCATCCCCTCTCCTGCTCATCACAAGTTCACTCTCAAAGGTTTCTTCTCAGCTCCCCCTCATTTCCCTTGAGTGTTGAAGAAGTCTGTCTCATATTCCATCTGAAACTCACACAACAGATCTTGACACAGAATAATCTGCTCTTACATCCTAAAAAAGACGCTCTAAGATATAACCGCCATGTTCTTATAATTTACTTTTCAAGACACTAGTATTTTGTGCCTCAGTTTCCACATCTGCCAAATGGGAGAACTGAACATGATCACATCTAAATAAGCTATTCCCTGCTGTTACCTTTTTCCTACTACTAATAGACATGCTGCCCTAGTTAAAGCTGTTTTTTGCTCTAAGTAAGAGAGCTTCTATACCACTGGTCACCATGTCATTTTAAGCAATTTCTGATCTCAGGTATATGGTAAATATTTCAAAAATGAATATCTCAGATCATCATATAATTTCCCTTCCTAATCCTAATTAAGAAGAGGTGGCAAGAATACACAGAAGAACTGTACAAGAAAGATCTTCACGACGAAAATAATCATGATGGTGTGATCACTCACCTAAAGCCAGACATCCTGGAATGTGAAGTCAAGTGGGCCTTAGAAAGCATCACTACGAACAAAGCTAGTGGAGGTGATGGAATTCCAGTTGAGCTATTTCAAATCCTGAAAGATGATGCTGTCAAAGTGCTGCACTCAATATGCCAGCAAATTTGGAAAACTCAGCAGTGGCCACAGGACTGGAAAAGGTCAGTTTTCATTCGAATCCCAAGGAAAGGCAATGCAAAAGAATGCTCAAACTACTGTACAATTGCACTCATTTCACACACTAGTCAAGTAATGCTCAAAATTCTCCAAGCCAGGCTTCAGCAATACGTGAACCGTGAACTTCCAGATGTTCAAGCTGGTTTTAGAAAAGGCAGAGGAACCAGAGATCAAATTGCTAACATCCGCTGGATCATGGAAAAAGCAAGAGAGTTCCAGAAAAACATCTATTTCTGCTTTATTGACTATGCCAAAGCCTTTGACTGTGTGGATCACAATAAACTGTGG
>NW_011495015.1:4602006-4602460 GCF_000754665.1 Bison bison bison | reverse complement strand
ACGTCAAGGCTGTGTATTGTCACTCTGCTTATTTAACTTATATGCAGAGTACATCATGAGAAACGCTGGGCTGGAAGAAGCATAAACGGCCATCAAGATTGCTGGGAGAAATATCAATAACCTCAGATATGCAGATGACACCACCCTTATGGCAGAAAGTGAAGAGGAACTAGAAAGCCTCTTAATGAAAGTGAAAGAGAGTGAAAAAGTGGGCTTAAAGCTCAACATTCAGAAAACGAAGATCATGGCATCTGGTCCCATCACTTCATGGCAAATAGATGGGGAAACAGTGGAAACAGTGTCAGACTTTATTTTTGGGGGTTCCAAAATCACTGCAGATGGTGACTGCAGCCATGAAATTAAAAGATGCTTACTCCTTGGAAGGAAAGTTAGACCAACCTAGACAGCATATTCAAAAGCAGAGACATTACTTTGCCAACAAAGGTCCATCTAG
>NW_011495015.1:4598270-4601538 GCF_000754665.1 Bison bison bison | reverse complement strand
GTGAGTCTGAGTGAACTCTGGGAGTTGGTGATGGACAGGGAGGCCTGGTGTGCTGCAGTTCATGGAGTTGCAAAGAGTCGGACACGACTGAGCGACTGAACTGAACTGAATCCTAATTTTATGGTAAAAATATATCAAGCAAAGAATTAGTATCACACTTTAAGCAAATAATACACCTGTTAGTATGGTGTAGAATTTGTATGCCCAATAAAACTCCATAGTAAAACCACCATGTAATTCCCATTCTCACAATACACATTGGAAGATGCTTAACACTTTGAAGAGGGAAACATTATAAATACTAATCTATCTTATAAACTGAATGTGGTGCTTTCTATTTTAGGTAACTTTTTACCATCACCAGCTATTCTGCCTGTTGAATAAAAGACGTGTCAACCTGGCGTGTGCTCAGTTACCATGTAAATGTAAACATCAATCCAAGTGCAGGGCCACCCAGGGATCTACATAAAACCAGTACAATTTTTTCCTCCTTATATTTTAGATTTTCAAGCAAATCTTGAAGGCAAATATGATATTCTCATTTTTAAGCTTATAATACAGTGTCAAGTCTACAGAAAAAACAGTGGAGGGGGAGGGAGAGGTGGTGATTGTGTAATTCAGAGACTATAGCTGAATTCTTCCTTTTAGAAGGGGAGGAGTCATTCTAATAATCAATTCAACTTGCCCACCCAACCTTCAGGGAGTACCAGATATGAGTCAAGCCCTACTCTTGGTTTAGAAGCAGAGATAAATATGTTGTAACCCCCTGCCACCTCTTTGACTATCTTCTCCGGATTTCCTTACTATTTTTTAAACGTAAGTATTTTTTTCCACACAGGTAACTGTGGTATATACAGCTCATATGACTGCACTCTAGACCTGAAAGCGTGTTAGTCGCTCAGTTGAGTGCGATTCTTTGCAACCCCAGGGACTGTAGTCCGCCAGGCTCCTCTGTCCATGGGATTGTCCAGGTAAAAATACTGGAGTGAATTGCCATTCCCTTCTCCAGGGGATCTTCCTGACTCTGGGATCTCCTGCATTGCAGGCAGATTCTTCACTATCTGGGCTGAAATCTTCTCAATACGTGTTAAGATAAAAATCTTTCTAAACATAAAATTAGCCTGGGATTCACTCTACATGAAACAGAAAGGTAAAACTCGTAAAGAAATATCCCAATTTTGACTGCTACTATTCTAGCCATGAAATCGCTCAGCACCTGGTTTTTGTCTTTAATTCTATGTCTTGTCTCTAAGGCAAAAAGCCAGCTCCACAAAGGCCGAATAAAAATGCAAAATGGACAGAGCCCAGGAACCACCTATCAGCTATTTAAATAGTGAAATAACCTAGCATTATTCTCTGCCTAGGAATAACTAATACCTGACCTGGCATATATCACATTTATCATAGAACCGCACTTCAAATAAAATCCTACGCCCTTGTCAAAATTTCCTCAGCATATCATTTCCCCTAACACTAAATATATAATACAAGAAATACAAATCATTGCTGTTTTTTTATCAGTCTTAATAAAATAAAATTTCCTTGCTGTGGGAGGGATTGGGGGCAGGAGGAGAAGGGGATGACAGAGGATGAGATAGCTGGATGGCATGACCGACTCGATGGACATGAGTTTGAGTGAACTCTGGGAGTTGGTGATGGACAGGGAGGCCTGGCGTGCTGCAATTCATGGGGTCACAAAGGGTCGGACACGACTGAGCGACTGAACTGAACTGAACTGAAAGTAAGAAACTTTAAAAATGTAAGGTTTTAAAATTCTGGAATCTCACTAGAATCAATATTTAATTCTAACATCTGAAAGGGCATAAGGTCAAATTGTACCTATGAGCAAACTGTATCAATGGCCTCAACCTGTAAATTCAATTTCAAAACTTTGAAAATAGTCTTCCTTCCCTATTCACATGCCAATATAAGTGAGCAATAAACTGATTTTTCAATAACAAACAACTAAAATCAAAGCTTCTTAATATGGTCCTTCTTACTTTATGTCATTAGTTTAATAATTCTATAATGTACATCTCCAATCTTAAACCCAAGTGCCAAAACATTCTTTAGTATTAGATCTGCATGATTTTTACAGTGCTTTGGTTTTTCTTTTTCTTATACTCAATTCTTTGCTTTCCTGGATGACCCCCGCCATTCAAAATCGCACATTATCCTTGCCAACTCACTAAAGATGACTATTTTCCAATGCTCCCTTCTCTTCTGATAGATTAATTTTGTATGACCTAAAATCAGCAATCATTCAGTGACTGGAAGGAACAGCATCACCTGTGATCACAAACAGAAAGTGACACAAAACGCTTATGCTCAGCTTTGGCTAAACTGGGCCTTTTCTCTATATTAAATTTACCTTGTTAACTGTGTTCTGCTTCAGCTTAAAAAAGTTTGGAATCCTACAAACTCTAAATCCTCAAAACCGGTATAAGGACTTTCGCTACATGCACTGGGATGATGGCAAGAGAAGCCTTCTTTATCTTTTCAAGAAACATAAACTGTATTCCATGATGCCTCTTTTCAAGGCTGTATTTACTCCATGACTACCAAAAGAAATGGTAATTAGCTTCCAAAGAGGCATGGCGCAGGTGTGAATGAAATCCTTCCCAATTCCTGATTCATTTCTCCTTTAAAAAATGGTCCCTGGCATTCATTTGAGGCTTCGTTCCTTTTCAGCTCTAATTTTTTACTCTACAGAAGAAAAAAGTCAGTTTATCCTCATTTTTTTCCACTTATAGAAGTAGCATCTCTAACTTCTCCATCTCCTGACTGCCACAGTAGCTTCTGCATTCAAATTTACCTATATCTCTTGCAGATAAGAAAATTCAGTGACATTTTATTAAAAGACACAAACCTAGGATTTTTCCTGCAAGAGAATGTTTCATATAAATCTCTGTCCTTACATATACAACAGGATTCCTGTGGAGTAACAAAACATTTCATAAAGAAACCCCTTCACACCATTTACCTGCCTGGGGGATTGTAAGACTAATGATTTTTAAGAAAACAAGCCTTTTCTCCCTTTGATCTTTCAAATATAAATGTACAGAAGAGAGGCTAGTAGATCTTGATATACTCAGCTTAAGTATTTGTGACTCCTGAATACTATTCACTGATCCATTAAAACTACCAACTTCAAGCAAGTGAAAAACAGTGATATCCCATGACTCTTCTGCTGCTGCTAAGTCACTTCAGTCATGTCCGACTCTGTGTGACCCCAGAGACGGCAGCCCACCAGGCTCCCCCGTCCCTG
>NW_011495015.1:4595684-4598170 GCF_000754665.1 Bison bison bison | reverse complement strand
GAAAAGGGAAAGGGAAGTCGCTCAGTCATGTCCGAACCTCAGCGACCCCATGGACTGCAGCCTTCCAGGCTCCTCTGTCCATGGGATTTTCCAGGCAAGAGTACTGGAGTGGGGTGCCATTGCCATGACTCCTCTAGTGGAGTCTATTTGCATTAAAAAAAAACCCCAGTATCCACTAAACACACCCCCACACACCTAACAACTGCTCCTGACCTTGCATCCTACCCCTCTGCAACCCCATCTTCACCCTTCCAGGATGGCCCTACCTCTCTACTCTTCTTTACAATCATGTTCTGGAAAGAATAAAAAAAAAATGCTCAAGCAGTAAAGCATCTGCCTGCAATGTAGGAGACACAAGAGACTGGGGTTCGATCCCTGGGTTGGGAAGATGCCCTGCAGGAGGAAATGGCAACCCATTCCAGTATTCTTGGAAATCTCATGGACAGAGGAGCCTGGTAGGCTATGGTCCATGGGGTCACAAAGAGTCAGACACGAGTGAAGTGACTAGTCATGTATATATACATACACTCACACACACACACGTGTGGGTGATTCACTTTGCTGCATAGCAGGAACTAACACAACACTGTAAAGCAATTATATTCCATAAATTTTTTTTTTAATTTAAACAGAAGGAAAACTAAAAGAACTTCACCCCCATGCTGTCACCACATCCCCACCCCCAGTCACCCTTCAGGGTGGTCCCCATTATTCTACTAAATCCTACTGAGGTCACCGATGACCTTCCTACAAGCCAGTAAATCCACGCGAGTCCCTTCCCATCTCTGAATTCTCTGTGTTTTTGACACACTCGAGATCTTCCTCCTCCCTTCTGCCTCATTTCCATCCTCCTCTTCACATTCATCATCTCATCCTGTTTCTAAGCTCTGCAGGTCTTTGGAATTGAGCTCCTCCACTTGGTTCCCAGCACAAGAGCACATTCGAAATACAGGTTCCTTACTCTGTGACTTCTCTGAGCTTCAGACCCACAGACACAACTCCACTGCCCGTCGTTTCCCTGGCTGTTTCAGGGGCACCTAAGACTGAACGTTTCTTCATCCAACCATTGGCCCCACCCCCTCCCAGCCCCCCATCTGGTCTACTTCCATCTTCCCCATGTCAGTAAGTGTCCGTCTGTCCAGCTGCTCACGGTGGGGATTGGGACCTCCCTTTCCTCACTCCCAATTCCATCCCCTTCACACTTGTCAATGTCACCTCTCGAGCTGTAATTAAAGAAATAGACCTGAGAAACTTCTAGGCACAAGTGACCAGTCAGGCAAAAGCAGAAGGGCATGAGAACTTGTGTACATGTCCTGGTGTGAGGGCACGTGGTTAGTGGTGGCTGGACCACGAGAGCTACGTGGCTGGTGAGGCGAGCTCATGAGACCAGCCAGGCAGAGATCAGGCCCTGTGAGGCCAGCCGGTCCTCGCTAAGGGGTCCTCATCCCATCACACAGAGGCTGTTCTGGCAGCCATGGGGATGACCAACATCAGCTCAAAATTAAACCAAGTTGACAGGCCAAGAAGGCCTTGATGGGGCAGCAGTGGACGAGACACTCCTCAAAGCACAAAACAGTGAAATTCAAAAAAATCATTATAAAATATAGAAGACAGTGGAGGAAAGAGGAGCCAGGTGTGCTGCAGAATATGCGGTTGCAAAAAATTGGACATGACTTACCCAGTGAACAACAATGCTGTAAAGTATCTCTGAAACCTTGACAGTAATGAATGGCAACGATGCCTGGGACCAGTGGCAAGGACAATTCTGTTTTTTTTTCAAAGACGTTCTTGGGCCATACTAATTTCAAATCTTATAAGCCAATAGACCAAAGCCTATGAAGGTGTCAGACTTTAAGTTTGTAGAAGAAACAGAAAGAGTTTTTATGGCAACAACACAATAATTCAAAACCACTTTCACAACAACCATGGTAAACCTGGAAAGGATGATCAAGTCCCATCAGTATGGAGACAGATTTCATAACAGTACTGGGAATCCACGACTCAGAATTTTTAAAACAAAACAAGACCAACACCCCCAAACAAGGCCACAGCCCCCTGCTTCAAGGAACGATCAGTCTGACAGGCTACGTTGAGAAGCCAAGTAACACGGTGCCCAGGGTGCAAGAAATCTGCTTCGAGCTGAGAGTTGTCCACCAGCCCGCGGGGCAGGCTCATGGGAAGTCACCTTGGGTAAAAAAGATAATCGCTAACCTTCAACCTCAAGTTAAAGGACTAGCTTTAGAAGCAATCAAAGATCACAGGCTACTTCGGGAAGACAAAAGGGGAATGGGGATAAATAAGAGCAAGGATGAGGCAGGACGCTGAGGGCCGGGCAGCCACGCAGCAACTACCCTCAACTCTACCACAGGTTCTGGAACCCCAAAGAACCTGGCTTCTCCCTCTGTTCTAAGAGGCTGAAATTCTAGGATTCCTGAAACCTGAGACACTGTTGTATGAACAGCATGATGGTGGCGGTGGCTTTAGTC
>NW_011495015.1:4584296-4595584 GCF_000754665.1 Bison bison bison | reverse complement strand
GGCTTTAGTCACTCAGTCGTGTCTGACTCTCTGTGACCCCATGGACTGTAGGCTGCCAGGCTCCTCTGTCCATGGGATTTCCCAGGCAAGAATACTGGAGTGGGTTGCCATTTCCATCTCCAGGGGAACTTCCCGACTCAGGGATCGAACCCACATCTCCTGCACTGGCAGGAGGATTCTTTACTGCTGAGCCACCAGGGAAGCCCATTAACAATGAGGTCTAAGGAAATTTTGTCCTTTAAGTGAGGACCGAGACTAACTGATCTCCAAGAACAGGAAGCTCCTAGAGCAGCAACTGCTCACACTCTGGTGGGAAAACCAGCCTCCTGGCCACTGTACAAGTGCAAGGCTTCATCAGCTATCTGAGTCTCTTCAAGTTTGATTTAATTCACCAAAGCAAGACATTACCCAGATAATCCTAAGAAACTGAAACAATCTCTTAGTTTACTGAATACACTTGAAAACCCTAAATAATTTTTTCAGCAACTTTTTAGCTTTTCAAGTTCAAAGATGCTTACCTCTATGTGTGAGCAGATAAACAAATACAGTTTAGAAAACAGAATTTAAAATGTATGGCCAACAAGGATGTACTGTATGGCACAGGGAACTCTGCTCAATGTTATGTGGCAGCCTGGATGGGAGGGGAGTTTGGGGGAGAATGGAAACATGTATATGGACGGCGGGGATGGCAGAGTCTCTATGCTGTCCACCTGAAACTATCACAGCATTGTTAATCGGTTATACCCCAACACAAAATAAAAAGTTTAAAAAAAGAAAATAGATAGGGTGATTATGGAAGTGTCCATTTTATGAACATGTGTCCACATTTTGAAATCCAACTGATGGGAAATGCCAGGGTATAAAACTCCAATGTATCTTTGAAATACCAGGATATTTTGTAGTTTCCATAGTCCTCTAAATACATTTCTATAAAACCAGGGGAACAGCTGGCTCCCCCTCTAGAGGAAAGGGGACTTGCACTGGTAAAGGATTTTAACAGAATTCAGTGACACCACTAATGGGAGGAGAGGCCAAGTTCCCGAGACCATTAAGCTGCTGGCAAGTTAGGTCTATAAAGCGAGTGGCAGAACAACAATCTCAGTTTTGCTTTAGTACACCTGCATTACGACCACTGGGTTAAAAGCAAGGACGGCCCCAAACTTGGATTCCTGAACTCCAGACAGTGGGGAAAGGGGCCTGAAGGGTCCGGGAGATTGCTTTGGTATTTCCGAGGATATTGTACATTCAGAAATGACACGGCTGCATATAGTGGCCGAGTCTCTCTGTTTCTGCCTGGGCATTTATCAGCTAAGGTTAGAAATACTGGCTACATCATTGCTTCGTTCATGAATCCATCCCTTCCACAAACCGTGCTGAATGTGAGGCCCGGGGACACATGAGAAGAAGACAAACAAGTCTCTGCTCTAGAGGAGCCTGCCTTCTAATTGAAGGAGACAGAGAAATGAAAGACGTCAGCCCCAGGGAGACGGTATTAGATGAGTGAATCTCAAGTTGGGTGGGGCTTCCCAGAGGGCACTAGTGGAGAGCCTGCCTGCAGTGCAAGAGACTTGGGTTCAGTCCCTGGGTGGGGAAGATCCCCTAGAGGAGGGCATGGCAGCCCACTCCAGTATTCTTGCCTGGAGATTCCCATGAACAGAGGAGCCTCGTGGGCTACAGTCCATGGGGCCACCCACAGAGTCAGAGCACACACCAAGTGGGTGGGTGGCTGCTGACGCTGGGTGGTTAGGCAGGGCTTCTCCAAGGAGGGGACATTTCCAATATCAGGCACAGGGGCTGGGACCATGCCTTCCAGAAGCCTAGTGCCCAGGCCCTAAGGATGAAATGAGCCTGTGCTCCACAACAGAGAAGCCACTGCAATGAGAAGCCCATGGTTAAGGAAAAAAAGCTGGTGTCGGGAGCTGGGACTCAGAAGGTGCAGGGGGAGGGCCACCATGAAGTAGGTGATGTAAGTGGGGTTTGGGGCCTTGCTAAGCCAGCATATGAAGCTGGGTTTTATTTTAAAGGCAGTGGAGAATTTTAAGGGGAGCAGTCAGAGGGTCTTATTGATGCTTTTTAAGAGACGACTCAGGGCCTTCCCTGATGGTCCAGTGGTTAAGAATCTGCCTGACAATGCAGGGGACAGGGTTTGATCCCTGATCTGGGAGGATTCCACATGCTGGGGATCAACTAAGCCCCTGAGCCACAACTAAAAAAGCCTAAGCACTCTAGAGCGTGTGCTCCACAAGAGAAGCCCATGTACCGCAACTAGAGTGTTGCCTGCGTTTGCTGCAACTAGAGAAAGCCCGTGCACAGCAATGAAGATCCAGTGCTGCCAAAAATAAAGAAAGAAATGGTTTTTTTTTTTTTTTTAAAGAGAGAAAGACCATGCTGGGTTTGGAGTGAGGGAGCCAGGATGGGAGCAGGGGGAGCAGTGAGCGGGTTACTGTAGTCCAGGTGAGGGAAGATGCTGGGAGGAGACGAAGGAAGGGCAGGGGTGCCTTCTAGGGTATTGGAAGCTATGATCCGAGCCTTGTGCAGGCAGGGGAGATGGGCTAGCTGGGAGATACAACCGCTTAGCATTGTTAGGTCTCATAAACACAGGGACCCTGGGGGTGAGAAGACCGCACACTATGCACTCATTAGGCAGGGAGCCCAGCCACAGGCAAAGATGAGGCTGCAGTCCTTCTGGGCGCTGCCGCATCTCTAATGCAGATCTTCAGGGAACCCAAAGTCATTATCCATCATTTCTAAACACATTCAGGTGAGAGGCAACGCCTGGCTGCGTGTGTAATGAATGTCTTCTTCTGGTCTAAGTGACAGCTCCAGTCTTCCCAGAAAAGCAGATTAACACGGAAAAGCTTTGGCCCTGGGTGTACAGCATGGCTTCCTAGACTTCATTTGGGTACCGAGCTCATAGCTAAAGGGCATCTGGACCTATATGCTCATTTCACACATAACGTGGCTAAGAATTTCAGTCTCCATGAGATTTTAATGTGATTATCACTGAGACGCTGTCATCGTCAGCAAAGAGGTGCTAGTAAGTTTGTAGAACACTTCTGCTCCTATCAAAGGGTTTAACTTAAATGACGAAGCTGTCTACCCATGAACCTTCTCTTGCCCAGGTTGGATCTAGAAGCACCTTACCAAGCACAGGGCAGCACTTTTCACATCATGTTTACATTTTTTCACTTGGACAAGCATTTGAATGAATTAGTCAATGCACAGCAGAAATATTTTAAGGAGCTTTCCTGTGATAAGAAAGTGCCAAGCACTTATTTTTAGGAGTTAGAATATTTCAATTCTGTTTCGTACGAGCTCTGTTTACAGCCATGCATTTGGGTTCCCTATCACTGAAATAGAGTTCAGGACTGACCACGACTTCATTTCCCTCAGCCAGAGATGCTCCCACAGAACCCTTGGGGTTATAGGCAAAAAATTAAATCAAAATGGAAATTTCAGCCACCAATGAAATACATCAGAAAGGGCAAAAAGACAGCCCTTATGTCAATATGAATCCTGGAAAGTCTAAGAGAGCAAGCTAAATTTAGCAACATTCTCTTCATTTACTGTTAAGCATAAATCACTCTAAGGAAGAAACTGGCATTATATTCTCTGTGTGCGGATCGTCATTCAAACAGCATTATTTGCTTCTTAACTCACATCTTCGCCAATATTAGAAAATACTGCCTTATGGCTTCCTCAAAGGAAGATTCAATTTGCAAAATGCATAGGAGCTTCCTGAGTTTGGAGTAATTTCTTATCGCCTTTCTGTGCTTTCCCTAATATTATTTTGTAATTAACAGGGTGTGGTGCTTGAGAAAGTAAAGGAACTTGTTCACAGGGAACCCAAGGTGTGCAGGACAGATAGGGGCCGGGAAGTCATCCTTGCCCAAGGTCATATAACAACCACCACTGGCCAACAATTAAATCTGAGTTTTGGAGGACTTCCCTGGTAGTTCAGAGGTTGAGAACCCACCCTGCAACGCAGGGCATGCGGGTTTGATCAGTGGTTGGGGAACTAAGATCCCACATGCTGTGCAGCAACTGAGCCCACACAACAAAGATCCCTCGTGCAGCAGCTAAGACCTCATGCACCCAAATACACAAATGAGTTTTTTTTTTTTTTTTAATCTGAGTTTCTGCTTCGGATAAGACCTCTTCTACATGAGTTCTGCACTTCAGTGATAGCAATTAAACCTACCCTTAGCCTTCTGTCCCTATTTCAGAACTGGACAGCTTTCCAAAGTCATTGTTTTATGTGATCATCTACAATTCCACAATGCTACTTTATTCCTTTACTCAATGTAAATCAAACATTAATAAATTTAAGCTTCTATAACATTACATTTTGGTTTATAGACTATTTTCCCTACTACTTACTTGTCTTTATGCACTTATCTTTACTACTTAATTTATCTTTATATATGTGTATATATGTGTGTGTGTGTATATATATATATATATAGAACATCACAATTTTAGTTTCTAATCAACTGCAAGCTCTTAGAATTCTATACCAGGTTGCCAACTTATTTCTGGAAAACAAAACGATCATTGTTGCTTTTAGAGAAAATATGAATGGTACTGACCCTGCTTCTAGATTCTCAACAATTTGTGACTTTCCACCGATAGTGGCTTTAGCCTCAAATATCCATCTGAGCCTAGACTTTAACCAGCTCCAACTTTGAAAGTGTTGTTCGTGGAGGGCCTCAAATGGACAAGACACCAACAACATGCTGTCCGACTCCACTGTTTGAAACTTTTTAGAATTCCACGGCTACAATCCAAATAGGAAAGAAAAGGAGATGGCGTGTTTCTTCTGGCCAATTCTGCCTCGATGAAGAACTTATTAGCAAAAAGATATCTTTGGCACCTTAAATAGGGAGCATATTTCTCTACTACCCAGCATCTGACTCTGCATCTGTGAGAAATGAGGTGTGAACCAGAGAGAGTGAATAAATTAAAACAGAGTCAGACTCTGTGCCGTTAACCACCACTCAGGAGAGCTGCCCGGCTCTTTCTGAAATGGGTCTCTCTCCCTTAGAACCATGCGTTTTCAAAACAGGGAAAAGGTCATGGCTAAAACTCCCAACCTCTGCACTCAGTGAGGGACAACGTCCCCTCTGGTTTCTGGGGCAACCTGGCCGAGAAGCCAGGGTTCGGGCTTCTCTTTAGAGTCGTCAGCACTTTAGGGATTGAGGCAGGAGATCGATAGACCCAGGCTGAAAATAGAGTCTGTCCTCTGTGCACAGATACTCTAAGCTGAAGAGGAGAAGCAGCTGAACCCCAGCCAGATACAAGACCACACATTTCTCACTCTCAAGGAAGTCAAGGTCAGGGAGACCTTCCTTACACACATGAACAGAAAGGCGCTGTGGAGGTCAAAAAGGAATGATGCCCACCTACCCAAAGCCCTCTTCACTGGAATCCATCTTGACTAAAGAGGCGCATGCACATGTGGAAGGACCTGGAGATAAACCGAACATTGACTCAGAACTGGGCAAAGCAAGATGACTGGCCAGAGGAAACCCGGAAGAAATGTCCCATCTAAGTGATTCACTTATCTTCCCATATAAGTGAGGAGAAGGGGGCGACAGAGGATGAGATGGTTAGATAGCATCACTGACTCAATGCACTGGAATTTGAGCAAACTCCAGGAGATAGTGAAGGACCGGGGAGCCTGGCTTGCTGCAGTCCATGGGATGCCACAGAGTCGGACACAAGTTAGCAACTGAACAACGAGTGATTCAAACCACCGCTATCGTGGCCGGGCAGCGTCTTTGCAGTTGGTCCACCTTCTCCCCAGACTGCTGACTTGTCTGCTTAAAGCACTTTTCCTTTCTACTGACACTTGCTTCTCAAATGATTGGTTTTGAATGGCGAGCAGCTGAACCTGAGTTTAACGACACTGTAATAAGTGATCTTTAATATTACTATTATGACTCACTGAAGGCTCAGATAATGGTTAGCACTTTTTAATAATAAAGTGTCAAGTTTTGTATAATATTTTTAAGACATAATGCCATTGCACACTTAACAGGCTACAGTGTAGTGTAAGTGTAACTCTTATGGGCACTGGGAAACCAAAAAACTTGTGTGACATGCTTTATTGTGTGTCTGGAACCCACCCTGCAACAACACCTACGTGTGAACAAATGACTGAACCTCTAAGTCCCGTGTCTACAAATAATGTCTTGGGAACTCAGATCCAATCGAGTCTGACTCCTAAAACCCGGGGCTGTTTTTGTGGTTTATTGCCATGAACAGAAACGAATACAAGTTGAAAGCTCTCAGCTCTTCCCCGAGTAGAATATGCTAAATTCAACCAGCTTCCCTTTTTAATCCTGACATTGTCTTGACACTTAGGTATTCCAAAGCCAAATTAATAGAATTTGGTTTTCACCACAGTTCCATATCATAGAGTTTCTGCCCCCCCCCGACCCCTGCCCCATTAATCAACTAAGTGTTCAGAACTCTTGTAAGAGAGGAAATGGGAGCTCCTCTGGTACTCTGGATCCTTCTACATTTGGGAGTTTTGACAGGTTGTTGAGTCTTTGCAAACTTCAATTCAAATGTGAGGCCAAGTACTGAATTATTCTGTTTCTTACCATAATGCATTAGTTTTTATCTCTATGCTAGCAATGGAAGGAGACTACAAAGAATGTTCTTAAAGGATCTCCCTGGCACACAAATGAGCTGCTTAGAGACAGTGTCTGGTCCAGTTTTCTGAAGGCGCTGATAAGAGGATTCTTTACTCCAGGGCTGTTCCCTTGGTGCCTGTAGCACTGAAGAGGTTCTCCATTTGCACCTCGAATCCTTTGTGATTAAAGCTTTCAGAGACTGGCTCAGCCACCATCCGTCCTGCCCCCCTCCCTCAGGTGACTCAGCAGATAAAAACACAGCCCAGTGCAGCTGCCTTCTAATGGCAGATTATGATCTACTGTTGTTCAATCGCTTAGTCGTGTCCAACTATTTGCGACCCTATGGACTGCAGTATGCCAGCCTTCCTTGTCCTTCACCATCTCCGGAGTTTGCTCCAACTCATGTCCATTGAGTCGGGGATGCCATCCAACCATCTCATCCTTTGTCACCCCCTTCTTCTCTTGCCCTCAATCTTTCTCAGCATCAGGGTCTTTTCCAACGAGTCAGCTCTTTGCATCAGGTGGCTTCAGTACTGGAGCTTCAGCTTTAGCATCAGTCCTTCCAATGAATATTCAGGGTTGATTTCCTTTAGGATTGACTGGTTTGATCTGCTTGCTATCCAAGGGACTCTCAGTAAGTCTTCTCCAGCACTCCAGATTCCAATTAGCGGGGGTTGAATTTCCCACCCAATGTACTAAAACAAGACTGAATGGCTACAGGTGTGCTATTTTATTTATATGCTTTTTCTCTAATGGGGAACTAAGCCAATAAACAGCTCTTTCAATTTTTAAATCCACACATTTCCAGTTCAATGGGGATTAACTTAAAACCCTACAGACAAAAATAAATTTGAAGAAAAACAGAAAGGTTGAATCGAAGTTCATCTTTAAAAATTTTCCTACATTCTTTACAGTCTAGGTTTCCAGAAAAGGTTTAATCACAGGCAAACCTGCTTCACTTCAAATGTTGATAATTTTAATTACTGCACTTTTCACAATGTAATTAGTTTTAAATCCTTTCACTTGTCTGTTGAAAGCAAACTAAATCTAACTGGCAGCTTTATACATAAAGAAGCTACAATAAGAAGGGTTTTCTCAAAGCAGACTCTGCCAGGGTCAGGCTGTGAAAAATACTGTTGTTGGTGGTTAGTCCCTAAGTCGTGTTTAACTCTTTGTGACCCCTTGGACAGTAGCCCTCCAGGCTCCTCTGTCCAAGGGATTTCCCAGGCCAGAATATACTGGAATGGGTAGCCTTTCCCTTCTCCAAGGGATATTCCCAACCCAGGTCTCCCACATTACAGTGGGATTCTTTACCAGCTGAGCCACTGATGCTTCTGATGGAGGGCAGGAAAAATGAAAGGCCAGAGGAAGATAGATTAAACTGTTCTCTGACAGCAGGGAAGCAATGCTTTCTGCTGGAAGGAATCGGAGAGCAACAGAAACCAGACAGCTGGAGAGGGTAGTGCTAATGACTAACCCTGGAGAGGCTGTGGATGAAGCCTGCGGTTTTCAACATTTAGGCTCACCAAGCGAAGACGTGTGTAAGAGAGAAACCAAAATGTTGACAGATCATTTCTAGATGGTCGACTCTTTCTCAGATTTTGTACAAAAGTATTATTTATATAACCAGAAGAAAACAAATCAACAAAATATTGCTGCTTCTCTTTCAAAAAGAGTTTTTCCATATGAATCATTTTTAAAGCTTTTATTGAATTTGTTACAATATTGCTTCTGTTTTATGCTTTGGTTTCTGGCCCTCAGGCATGTGAGGTCTTAGATCCCCTACCAGGGATCGAACCCACAACCCCTCCCCGTTGGAAAGTGAAGTGTTAACCACTGGACCGCCAGGGAGTTCCCAAAACATTGTTTCTTAAAGGTATGTGGGGTTTTTTTGGCTGCACGGGGTCTTTGTTGCGGCGCACACTCTCTAGTTGTGGTGCATAGGTTCAGTTGCTCTGTGGCATGTGGGCTTTTCGTTCCCCGACCAGGGATGGGAGCTGTGTCACCTGCATTGCAAAAGGGATTCATAACCACTGGACCACAGGAAAGTCCCTTAAAAATATGTTTATCGCATCTTTAAAATAATCTGTTCTCTAGGTGACTATCCTAATATCTTAAATTGGCTTTTTTTTTTTTAAAGGACTCATCCTAAAATAATTGAACACTTCAGAAATAGGCCTATTTATCTGCCACTAATATAACCCAGTGCCACCATTCAGTACATAGAGCAAACCAGTGAAGGCTTAAGGTGTGCACAGGACGATACGCAGACCACGTGTATATGTATCAGAATCATCTGGGGCTCTGGTAAATTTCCATAGTCCTCAGAATTAACCACCGGTGCAGAGAATCTTCCTCACAAGATGCTTGGGTTCAAGGCCCACTAATTCAAGCAGAATCCCTGGTGGCCGGTCTTAAGCCTCCTTAGTTTTTAAAAGCCACTCTGGGATTCTAAAATGCAGACTGGGATGAGAATAGTGAGCTAGCATTTCTGCAGTTTCAATACGCACCCAGGTCATCCCCACACTGAAGTTTATTAATCAGTGGCCCAACCAGAAAATTCACAGCCCTAAAGTTATTGATGGAAAAGTGAAAATGAAAGTTGCTCAGTCATGTCCGACTCTTTGTGACCCCATGGACAATACAGTCCATGAAATTCTCCAGGCCAGAATACTGGAGTGGGTACCTTTTCCCTTCTCTAGGGGATCTTCCCAACCCAGGGATCGAACCTAGGTCTCCCACATTGCAGGCAGATTCTTTACCAGCTGAGCCACAAGAATACTGGAATGGGTAGCCTATCCCTTCTCCAGTGGATCTTCCTGACCCAGGAATCAAATGGGGGTCTCCTGCATTGCAGGTGGATTCTTTACCAACTGAGCTATCAGGGAAGCCCCTAAAGTTATTAAGCAACTGTATCTGGAGGCAGAAGTGACAAATAGATCACAACAAGTCATTGGCCCTGGTCAAGGCCATCAATTTCGGCTTACTCTTGCCTGTGTAAGCTGAAGCACCCTTACTGTGTTTCACGTCTCCCATATGTACATGTCGTTTTGCTTTCGCTGGTTTATGCAAAATGTACATGCAGACTGTATGCTTTCCAACGTTAAGATCTTCACTTCAGTAATAGAGCAAGATTCATTCCAAGGTCTGTTCCACAACAGTTACATTCTTCTGCCTCAGTCATGCTCAATCTTCTTTCTAACAGACTATTAAGTAATAACTGATAGAAAGAATATTATCTGTGTGTATTAGTGATGATGATGACTGAAATAAGGTTGAGAACACCTGACTTCTTTAACGTTGAGGAAATCTTCCTCCTCTTTCCAAGGAAGCACCTCCCTTAAATTGAAATGAGGTCCCCATGAAGAGAGGGCAGTGGACAGACACGAGAGGGGTGGACAGAAAAGGGAGGAAGAAAAACCCTGCTAATTACAATTCAGACATCTCCTTCAGATTTTGCTTTCATGAAATCTTACCACCTACTATCCCTGAGCCTGTGCTTTCAATTCAATTTCACAAAAATTGCTGAGTCCTCACCCTAAGTCAGGGTCTTGGTTGCCTAACAGAAGAGGTCACAGATATATCAACGTTTTATTTCTTAAGAAGAGCCCTCATGACTAAAACCCTCTTATCTACCCAATCCTGAATGTAAAGAAAACCAGACCTGGGCTAAGATTTAGTTCAGTCTCCTTTTAATTTTGAGTGCTTGGGTAGCGTCACCTCTTGCATCTCAGGTTCTTCATCTTTAAACGAGTGAACATCTATCTTACGAGGTCACCATAAGGACTAGAGACGTATATACAACACCTGGCACATAGCAGATCCTCAATATACTATAGCAATCGTGATTGTTGTTTTTCTTATTAATTTCTCAGAATGTTCTTCGGAAATTACCCAATGTGGACTATTCCTCAATAGAACAGGAGGTGAGATAAAAATCTAGATTTTAAAGAAGCTTCAGAAACTTTCTTGGTGGTCAATGGCAACCCACTCCAGTACTCTTGCCTGGAAACTCCCACGACAGAGGAGCCTGCTAGGCTGCAGTCCATGGGGTCGCTAAGAGTCGGATATGACTGAGCGACTTCTCTTTCACTTTTCACTTTCATGCACTGGAGAAGGAAATGGCAAACCACTCCAGTGTTCTTGCCTGGAAAATCCCAGGGACGGGGAAGCCTGGTGGGCTGCCGTCTATGGGGTCACATAGAGTCGGACACGACTGAAGCAACTTAGCAGTAGCAGCTTCCACTACAGTGGGCACAGGTTTGATCCCTGGTTGGGGAACTAAGACTCCACAGGCTGTACAGCCATAAATAAATAAATAAATAAAAATATTAAAAGAAGCTTAGTTCCCACAGTGGGAAAAAGACATAGCTGGGTCCTTGGCCAGAAAAAGCACAGTCACTGTTATCTCTAGCGGCGACACCTTGGAAATGTCACAGAAGCACAGATGTTTACTGTCAGGTATTCCTTCTTTACGGCCCCTCTGGACCAGAGCTGGGACACAGCAAGAGGGCCTCCAGATCTGAGACACTCCTCCTCCTCAAGTCCACCTCTGAAGATGGTCCCCAAATGCCTGGAGTCTGCAGGGCAGTCTGGACGCTGGAGCTGAAGGAGACCAGGCCACCGCACAACCCAAGAGTGTGGCTG